>NW_004797468.1:229587-253575 GCF_000002075.1 Aplysia californica | reverse complement strand
AGAGAGAGAGAGAGAGAGAAGAGATACAAGGTTCATTTTGACGGGGTAGATTTTCTTGGAACTATCAACTCTATTTTGGGTCTTGTAAATGCCAGGAGATAGGAGAAGAGAGTAAAAGAAAGACAGAGATAGTGGCAGAGAGGCTATGAGGGACACAATATCCCAGCAGAAAGACGTAGACACTCGATTAAAATTCTCCCAACACGAGAATCAAACTCACGGCTGCTGTGTGCACTGCAAGCGCATTGTGTGTGTGTGTGTGTGTGTGTGTGTGTGTGTGTGTGTGTGTGTGTGTGTGTGTCTATGTTTTTATTTATGTTTATAAGTGTCTGTGTACATGTGTGCTGTATCTGTTAAAGAAGAGTCATTACCCGAAACATGAGAACTAATAACAGTTCAAACTTTGGGAGGTTTTCTCAAATAATCGACCTTCTTGCTGCTTCAGTAGTTTATTCATCTCTTCTCCTCACACTCAGCCTGCAGGAAAACATTTGCCGACACTCTAACCAAGTGCTACAGGGACCAAAACTTTGGCAGGGGCCTCGTGTTTCTCAACGTCACAGAAAGACGAGACGCCATCTTGGGTGTCAACAAAACGGAAGTGGAGCGATTCTGTCAGTAGGTTGAGCGTGTGTGTGTGTGTGAGTGTGTGTGTGTGTGTGTGTGTGTGTGTGTGTGTGTGTGTGTGTGTGTGTGTGTGTGTGTGTGTGTGTGTGTGCGAGTGTGTTTTCTTTGTTTTTGTTTTTGTCGTTGTTGATGCCGATGCTGCTGTTGCTGATGTTGATGTTGACTTTTTCTTTCGCTCCTTTTTTCTTTGGGGTGGAGTGGTCTCAATTTTGGACATTCTTCTTTCTATTTTGTTTGTTTGTTTGGGTTTGGTTGTTTTGTTTTGCTTTTTTGTTTTTGTTTTGTTTTTTGTTTTGATTTATTTTTTGCATTCTTTTTTATTAGGGGGGGGGGCTCAGTTGTTTTTTTTATATTCGTCTATTTTTCACGGTTTGTTTTGGTTAAAAGTCAATGCCCTGTTGAAGAAGGGATGTTTGGATGCAGTTACCTCTGTCTGCCTATCATATCGCCTCGTAAAACACAAAAAAACAAATTTTGTGAAATACTGAAAGGTCGGAATTCCTTCGACGTCTTGCATTAAAAAGACAGGAGTTTGATTCCCGTGTGGAGAATTTCTGGTGTCCAGGAATTTTCTTTTCTTGCCAAGACGTAGATTCTCACTTAACCTGTGTATGGTTCTGACAGTCTTCTCATATTTGTTATAAGTTTTGTCAATCCATGCTTGTAAAATGTACAAGCAATCTTAAACTACCATCCATTATCTCGTCTTGTCTCATGGGTAATTTTTCTCCTCAGAGTGAAAAACACGATAATCCAATGCCTCAAGCTATCTGCCGTACAGTGCAACGACTCCCCCATCATGTTGAGGAAGTTTAGCTTGGACATAGAGAGACTCAACTCGACGTATACAGTCTTGTGTAATCACACTGATGGTAAAAAAGTTGTACATGTTTTGGCCCCTATCGACACAATTTAGATGATCTAGGAGGCAGGCTGCTTCGGCACTGTTTGTAGGTGCCAACCGGGCTGAGAAGGGTATAATGTTTCTGTTGAAAACAGAGAATCTGTATTAAAATTTCCCGATTCATGAATGGACCTCACATCCTCAGCGAGCGTGCAACGGTGAAGCGCTTAGCTGCTACACTACAGACGCCAATACATTGATGGTGAGGGGTTACAAGTGTTTGAGAATACGGAGAACTAAGTCGTATCAATGTATGGTGTTTTTTTCTTTTTACATCTCAACCAATGGGTTTACAATAGTAGGCAACACACACAAATACGTAGTTTCACTGTAATATTCCTGTCTTCATGTTAGCCCAGAGAGCACAAGGATCAGCGTCTGTGGTGCAGCTGTTAGGTAGAAGTAGCCCCCTCCTATACAATCTATATTGTGTCAGTTGGAGCGTAAAACAGTCACAGTTATTAATCATCTGGATTACTCCTGTCTCAATAAGTTCAATATAATCTCACCTCATCTCATTGCTATTATAATTTCACCCAATCGCTTGAATGATCTGACCTCCTTCCATCTCACTGATTGCGTGTGTATGGATTAGTAGTGAGTTGTGATCGCGCCAACAGGCAGCCTTCTTGTTCTTATACTATTTTGTGGTGTTTTTGACCGTTTCAATTTCTGGACATTTTCAAAAATTATACCATCATGTGTGTTAAGATTTTGTGATATAAAATTTTCTTGAAAGGATGAAAATTACCAGCGTTATTTCAAGTTTTCTGTGTTGGTGGACAAGTGGAGTCTGTGTTGGTCTACTTGTTTTACTCATTTTTAGGTCAGGTCTCTTTGTTAAAATGTCCAACGAATTTGTTTTGACAAGTGAACACTTTTTTTCAAATGGACTCCCAGCCTGTGGTGAGGCTGTCTCTAACACAGACAGTGTATTCACTGAAGAGGACAATAGAATTACATACTCTCCAGACACTCTGTTGTCATTTCGACCTCAGGACCATGGTTTCATACCTCCAAGTGTTATGAGGAGACTTAGAAAAAAACAACTTAAATCGATACCAAAAACTAAAAGGTCACAAAGGGGAAAATAGAAGTCAAAATATCCATTAGAAAAGTGAGTTCTTCTTATAATTCTAATTCCAAGAGCAGAAAAGTGTGTCACACCAACTTATACAGAATTAATGCAGACAATATTTTCCAGGAACACAGCCAACACATACGGATGGCTTATATGAATGTTAAATCGTGTAGAAACAAAACTGAAGATATTTTCGACATCATCACAGAGAAAAATATTGACATCTTCTTTCTCACCGAAACTTGGTTAGCACCATGTGGTGATGAGGTGACACTCGCTAATTTAGTACCCCCAACCTACGTCGTTAAATTTTTTCCGCGCCAAGTTCGAAGAGGGGGAGGCATTGCTGCCATTTTCAGAAGTTCTTTGAGCCTTAAAATAACAACTAGTGCACTTAAGTGTGACCACGTAACGTTTGAAGCTATGCATTTATCTATGGATCTTGGTTCCAAATTTTATAACGTCGTTTGTATTTACCGCCCACCATACAGCAAGATTAACAAGTCAACGGAGTCTGCTTTCTTAAAAGAATTTTCAAAGTTTTTATCGTCATTTTCGGTCAAAAAAGGTTATCCTGTTGTGCTTGGTGTTTTTAATTTCCACTTTGATTCTCCATCGTCACCTGGAGTCAAATATTTGACAGAATTATTCAGACAGCACAACTTGGTTCAGGTCATCACTGAACCCACCCATCGTTCTGGCCACACACTTGACTGAGTCAAGAAAGACTCGGACGCTTTTAGAAAAATGTATGTTGTAGACAAACTATTTTCCGACCATTACTTCATCTTACTTGTGTTGGATGTGACTAAGACCAAGCTTGAAAAACATTCTGTGTCTACAAGGAACATCAAAGGAATTGACATTAATAAGTTTTAAATGGATTTGTTGAAATCTGTAAGTAACTTTAAAACAGTCTGTGTTGATTTGTATAATTCCACTGTTAGGGCAGTTCTTGACAAGCACGCACCACTTGTAACTCGTCGTCTGTCGACTAGACCGTATGCACCATGGTTCGGGGCTGAGGTGAAAGCGGCCAAAATCGAATGCATGAAGGCAGAAAGACAATGGCTTAAAACAGGGCTCACCATCCACAAGCACATTTTTAGATTAAAGAAGCAAGAGCTGAGATTTGTAACTAAATGTGCTAAAAAGAAATACAATGTTTCTAAATTGGAAAATTCAAAATCATGTAAACAATTATTCAGCATTTGGGATGAACTATTAGGGAGGGTCAAAGAGACACGTCTCCCGAATTCTTTTAGCAATCAAGAACTACCCGAAAAGTTTGCTCATTATTTTACAGATAAAGTCCAGAAACTAAGAAACGACCTTGATGACTATAAGACATGTTGTGATTTTGATGTATATGATGGGGTGATAAGTTTAAACCTGTTTCTGAAGAATACATTAAATCTGTAATTCTAAAATCCCCCAGCAAACATTGTGATCTCGACCCTGTCCCTAGTTCTCTGTTATCTTCCTGCATTGACGAACTGATCCCATTTATTACTAAAATCATAAATAATTCTCTAGTGTATGGATCAGTACCAGATTCGTTTAAAATCGCTCTGGTAAAACCTTTGCTAAAGAAACAAAACTTAGATGAGCATGTCTTAAAGAACTATAGACCTGTTTCAAATCTACCTTTTTGTCTAAAATCCTTGAAAAGGTTGTCCTCGAGCAGCTTCGTCATCTTTTACAAGAAAACAATCTGTTAGTGTTAGAGCCATTCCAGTCTGCCTATCGAGCTAACCACAGCACAGAAACAGCATTTCTTAAAGTCATGAATGACATGCTTACTGATTGTGATTCAGGAAAAGTTGTTTTGCTGAGCCTGTTATCTATCAGCAGCTTTTGATACAATTGACCATCATATTTTGTTGAAGGGATTGGAAGTGTCTTTTTGATTATCCGGGACTGCCCTTAGCTGGTTTTCTTCTTACCTGTCAAATCGTTAACAATCTGTTTTTTATTAAAGGGCTTAAGTCATCAGATCATGCTGTTAAGTATGGGGTCCCCCAGGGCTCAGTCCTCGGTCCAGTTTTGTTCACCATTTATACTCAACCACTTGTCAAGAAAATAGTTGAATATGACTTAAAATACCATTTCTATGCTGATGATACACAAATTTATGGTTCAACATTGTTTACCAACTTAGATGAACTTGTCCATCGTGCTGAAAATAAATTGTATTGCCTTAGTGAAAAACTGGATGAACAAAAATAAATTGATGTTAAATGATAATAAAACAGAAGTCATTCTGGAAGGCAATGCAAAGTCTGTAAAAGAGGTTGACCATGATCACATTACAATTGGTGATGCAAAAGTTTTATTTTCAAGAAAATTTAAGAATCTTGGCATTTATTTTGATTCCAGTTTGTCAATGTCGGCTGAGGTAAATCATCTGATCAGCTGCATGTATTTAGACAAAAGAAAAATTAGTAAAATACGTCATCTGATCAATACCAAGTATACTGCTTTACTAGTAACTATCTTAATTTTATCAAAACTCGATTATTGTAAGTCCTTGTTATCAGGAATATCACTGGAGAAAGTTAAAAGACTTCAAGCTGTCCAAAACAATGCAGCACGTTTAGTTTTACGGAAAAGAAAGCGAGACTCTGTTAAACCTCTTTTACGAACTTTGCATTGGCTTCCTGTTGAGAAAGGGATTGTGTACAAGTTGGCCACCATATGTCACAAATGTTTGAATGATAACGCACCATCATATTTGTCAAATCTGTTAAGACTGCACATTCCAACTCGCAGTTTAAGGTCATCAGCTGACAATAAGAAATTTATTTTACCATCTATGAAACTTAAAACAATGGGTGAAAGAGCATTTGAATACCAAGGCCCCGAGATCTGGAATGCTTTACCAAGTACGTTGAGAGAAATCAAGTCTTTTGATTCATTCAAATGTCAACTGAAGTCGTTTCTGTTTTTACATTAATAAGATGAATATTTGGAATAATTTTCTTTTGTCAGAACACAACGTTTCATGTTACTGTTGTATGTTGTACTGTATTGTAAAGCGCTCAGAGCCTGTGTACTTTATTCGGGGTTGAGCGCTATATAAATGTCATTTATTATTATTATTATTTAATCCCCTTCCATCTCATCTAATTCATATCTCACCTCCTGATAATTATAATCTCGTTTCAACTCATTAATATAATCTTAACGCCTTTCACCACATCTCATTTCATCTCATTTTCATAGTTTCGCCTCTTTTCGTCTTATCTTGTCTCCCCCCCTCTCCCCCCTCCCCTTTTTTTCGCCTCTTCCATCTTCCCCCATTCCCCCAACCCCCACCTTCACCCCCCACTACTCCTGACAGTTTATGAGGACGCAGTGAAGTGTTTCCGGCAGCCGACGAGGGAGGTGTCGGCCTGTAGACAGACAGTGGTCAGTAAGGTGATGTCACTAGAGGGACAGCTGGCCGACCTCAATGTCACCGAAGCGCAGTTCAGGGATGACATCTGCAGGTAAAATCTTGATGTGCCTGTTGATGATGGAGGATCTCTTCTTTTGGTTTTTTGTTTGCTTTATTTTGTTCATCTTATCCTTTTGTATTTTCCTCATTGACTGTGATGATGATGATGATGATGATGATGATGATGATGATGATGATGATGATGATGTGGCGACATCACTCATTTATTTATTTTTTCTCAAATACTATGTTCCCGATGAAGCCTTATTGGCGAAACGTTGAACTGTGAAAAATATTTTTTTTCTGGAAATACAACAAGGTCTTAACTGTTTTAATACCTTCTTTATACAATGATGATAATGATGATGATGATGATGTGATGATAATAATTAATAATAATAATAATAGTAGCAGAATAATCACTAACCATGTGTGTTCTCTACTTTTTCAGAATCCGAGTTGACCAGATTCAATGTGAGACTAACGCCATCATTGCTGAAAACGACACTTCAAAGTGTCACGATGTCGTTCTTGGCATGCGCAGACAGCAGGAGTGTACTCTCCTGCCCAAAGAGTGCAGGAACAGTGACTTAGGACGCATCAGCAGACTATGTCGTGTTTCCGACTTCTACATTCCTGATCGAGCCTTCTATAAATCTTTGGCGCCCCCCTTTTTTAAGTCATCACAAAATAAGTGGAACTTGTTTGTAGCAGTTTTTGTTGTAGTTTTAACTGCTAACTTATTTTCCAAATAGTAATGCGTCGTAGCTGGAGTGACGCAGCTATCTATTTATCTATCTGTCTCTTTCTCTCTTCCTCTCTATTTCTCTACTTTCTCCCCCGCTCCCCAATCCCACCCCCTCTCTCTCTCTCTCTCTCTCTCTCTCTCTCTCTCTCTCTCTCTCTCTCTCTCTCTCTCTCTCTCTCTCTCTCTCTGTCTCTCTCTCTCCCTCTCTCTCTCTCCCTCCCTCTCTCCCTCCTCCTCCTCCTCCTCCTCCTCCTCCTCCTCCTCCTCCTCCTCTTCTTCTTCTTCTTCTTCTTCTTCTTCTCCTCCTCTTCCTCCTCCTCCTCCTCCTCCCCCTCTTCCTCCCCCTCCTCCTCCTCTTCTTCTTCTTCTTCTTCTTCTTCTTCTTCTTCTTCTTCTTCTTCTTCTTCTTCTTCTTCTTCTTCTTCTAGAATCATGTCGTTAACACTGGGTACTAATGACATCTCCTCTATCTCTGTAAATTATATTTGTGAAAGTCCGTCACTTTGGCCACCAAAAACTTCCGAATCATTTAACTTTTGGATTTGACAAAATTAATGGTGGTTCAGAATCATTTAGAAGGTGCACAGTTTTATTGAGGAGCCTGAAATCACTGTATTTTAATTTTCAGTTTGTCATTAATTTCGTTTAGATTTAATCTTGGGAAAGTCCGTCTTCTTAGACGCCATTGTAAGCAAGTGAGGTTTCCGTTCACTAGCCGTCCATTTAGAACGCTGGCAGGTAAAGCTCCAGGTGGCAGGGTATATGTTGATGTAATTATTTTGTATTCTTTCATCGCTGAGGCGAATAAACTAAGAAAAGAAACACCTTATTATTATTAATAATATCATCATCATCATCATCATCATCATCATCATCATCATCATCATCATCATCATCATCATCATCATCATCATCATCATCATCAGTATCATCATCATCGTCGTCGTGTTGTAAAGTTGTAGTAGTAGCCGGTGGCCTAGTGGTTAGGCTATCGGACTCGTAATCGTGCGGTTGCGGGGTCGGGCGTTCGACAATTAATGCTATCTATTATTATCATTAGTAGTAGTAGCAGTAATAGTAGTAGTAGTAGTAGTAGTAGTAGTAGTAGTAGTAGTAGCAGTAGCAGTAGCAGCTGTAGCAGCAGCAGTAGGAGCAGCAGTAGCAGCAGTAGCAGCAGTAGCAGCAGTAGCAGCAGCAAGTAGTAGTAGTAGTAGTAGTAGTAGTAGTAGTAGTAGTAGTAGTAGTAGTAGTATTGTTTTTTTAGCTATTGTCTTTATTGCTTTTATTGTTATCATTATTGCTGTTATCATTACGGCTACCGTCAATATGACATCATTATCTTTTATATAATCATATCATTATCATTATCATTATATAGAGTATTTTTTCATCATGTTCATGGTTAATATTTATATCAAGTCTTAGTATTACCGATTTGTGTCAATGGTAGTCACGCAAAAGAGTCGAATTGGACTCTCTCGGATTCAAACCACAGACCTAGCCTTCTCCGACCAGGGTGAAAAATCTTGGAGGTACCATGTGCAAGGTGCGCGCGTTAAAGATCCCTTGGTGGTCTAAAATCGATAATAGTTGGCTTTGGCCCACCACTAGGGCAAAATTCATAATTTTCTACCAACTGAAGAAGTTAAATGTGTCCCACGCGCTCATATTATGACCGTTATGCAGTTGCGAGCGCCGTACGAGGGGGTTCAATAAGTCCTTGGTCTGTGTATGCAGGAATCATGCTAGCGTAATGGAGTATCTGAAGGATGGATGGATTCAGATTGAAAGACCTAAGTTTCCTGAGAAAGTACAGCCTCTGATTTACCTTTTTAACGATATTGTTTACGTGGTTTTGCCATGTAAATTGTTGTCAATTGTAAGACCAAGATATTTGTACGAATTTTGAGTTGAGTTCTGCAAAACTCTTCTTCGAATTGAGTCCAATGACACAACTTTCTTTAAAAACATGGTGACTTTGGAGGAAACATGGATTTATCATAATTTTGATCCGGAACAAAAAAGTCCTCCTTGCAATTTAAAACCCCTTCTTCTCCTTCACCAAAGAAGGCAAATGTAACACCGTCAAGTGGACGGTTCATGCTGTCCTGTTTCTGGGATTGTGAAGGTATCATCATGACTGACCGCCTGGAAAATGGAAAAACTGTCACAGGATACTACACTCGGGTTTGCGGTAGAGATTGCGATCCGAATCGGTGAGAAAGAAGGTGTGGAAAACTCCGTAATGGGGCCCTCCTACTGCATGGCAACGCCCGTGCACACAGGGCACAATAAGCAGTCCACACAGCAAATCAGTGCGGCTTTGAAATCCTGCTACACCCAGCTTATTTACCAGACCTATAGACTTTTTTTCTGTTTCCTAATCTTAAAAAATCACTCAGAGGATGTCGTTTCCATGACAACGAGGACGCTATTGAAGCTTTTGAAGACTGGTTAGGCGCCCATTCTGGGTCATTTTTCTCTCATGGATTTCTAAAGGTTAAAGAGAGGTGGCAGTTATTTGTTACTCTACATTTTGGCTATGTAGAGAAATAAAAGTATATGTGCCAAGTTACAAAGCTCTATCTTTATTCCTTCATATTTCGATCAAAGACTTCTTGAACCCCCCTCGTAAAACACTTACCAGAACTACAGACCTCCTCGTATTATTGTCTAAGTGTGTCAGTCACGTGCTCACTAGCAGTCGGTTGGTACTATTAACCCGATCTTGTTGGCGGGATAAGATGAGGCCAAACACAGAAAGTGTAAATAATCATTGGGAGGTTGTTTTTTCCGCTTTCAAATAAATAAAGATGTGATTATTGATTTATCTCTTATCCTTTTTCTGTAAGCATGCTTATGTTTTATTTCCATGCTTGTTTTAAAATAAAGTCTTGAGTATCAAGTACTCCTTTTAATTCAATGTATATCCTTATTTTTTATACGTTTATATGCTAATGCTTCGTCTGTGTATATCGCTTTCTTGAAATAAAAGTTTCAAATGAAAACTCAGGGGAGAACATCCCTTTATTTTATGTTTTCTCTCTGCATTAATTAATTAATTTTTAAAAAGTTTCCATACAGTTAATTGAAGGGGCCACTGACTAGGAGGTCCAACTTCTTCCCTCCCCCTTAAAAAAAAGATATGTGTTACTTTTTCTTGTCGTTATTGGCCGTTATTGTGTTCATGTGTTTCTCTTTATTTTATACAATATATGTACAACGCAGATGTTTTCTTTTGAAAGAGCGTCTGTAAATTTAGCTGCCTTGCACGGTAAACCGAAAAGATGGCCCTTTAAAACGTAAACGTACAATCCAAAGCAGTACTGTTTGTAACTTTTACCCCTGAGAGTCCGTCTGTTACGTCTGTACTCTAGTGGTTAGACTATCGGACCCGTAATCGTGATATTGCGGGTTTGGGGGGTCATTACATGTCCAAACACCCTTATTTATGGTCTCTTTATGCATTTGATGCTCAATTCGACGCTCACTTAAAGTCTGATGTCTCCATTTATTTGTCTGTCTATTATTGTGTTTTTTAATGTTTTTCTAAGACATTTCGTTTCTTAAAACTGTTATTCTATGTTGCTGCACTTTGCTGATAGTCCAGGTTTGAAACTAATTTCGGTTCAAACATGCTTAAAGCTTGCGCGGAAACCCCGTCGTCACCACTGGGGTCACAGAGGTGTCTGTGCTATGACAGAGAGGAACAGAAAAATGCGGACTGCGATCGTCGTGAGGCGCAAAAGCAAGGGGGCGATACTTTAATTTTACCCTTATTCCTTCAATGATCCCAGCAAAGGTCACTAAAAATGATGGATGATAATTTTGTGACCCTAAAGTAGCTTAAGCTGGTGGTAACGTTCACTTTTCGTGACAAAAATAAAGTATATCCCCCACCCACGCGTGCGTCGATATGAGGTGCTCAGGGTCTGGTCAATGCGGACTGAACACAGGAAAAATGTCTGTCATTGTCTCTAGAAGACATCTCACAAGTGTCCAAAATCACAGATTGATAATCAGTAGCACTTTACACTAGTGCTTACCAACGTATGTGGTATCGCCCTCTAGTACTAGTAGGAGATTAGGTTAGTTTGGTGAACAATGGGAATTACTCGGGTAGTGGCAGAAATGATTCAATGCCCCGCTTAGAGATACACAGTTGAACGGTATGAAAATTTTAGCCTCTTAAAGGTGGCAAAAGTGGGTGCTAGATATGAATAATTCTTGCATGAGTTGTGGTGTTCGATCATGATTTATCATACGAGTGATATTGTCAGGTTGTAATCACGAATTTCAACGAGTGATTACAACTGCCAATTTCACACAAGTTGGATAAATCATGGTCATAACGAGTTCTTTATTGTTTACTAATATCAACTGGCTAAATACATTCAGACCAACAAAGTTCAAATGACCAGCCAATTGGACCTGAGGATCTGTTCTAGAACCTCATAAGAAAACAAAATGTTCATGCCAATCGGAGTCAGAGTGAGGATTGGAAAAAAATCTGGATTGTTTTCCTTTAATTTCAGCCACGCTAACTTACAAGTTATCCTACCCGTGTGTCTCCGTCCGCGAAATAAACACCAAACAAAACAGTGATAATGTAAATTTATGCACAGTGAGCTGAAAACGTACGATTAATAAAAAGTTAAACTGCATTAATATGACATGCTGTCGTTAGAATAGAAATGACTTTGACTTGGATTTTAAACCTCGCAACCAAAACAAACCAAAAGCAGAGTTTTTCGCTTGCGCATTGCATTCCACTGGTCAACGATGAAAAACGGCCCTTTAGCAACGAAAATGTGAAGTTATTTGGACATTGCTGTGCTGATTCCTAATATTTCGTTAGTTTTGGTCTATCTGGTCAGGTTTTTTTTGCAGAATTCAATGAGATCTATTCATTTTCATGTGTTCTCGATTTTTAAGGGGAGGTAAGAATAACAGCAAGAACACACATGAGCAAGAACAAGAATATGAAACTAAACATGGCATTACTCCAATCAAACAAAGAAATGCAAGATACATTCAGAATAACTGTACAGAACAAATTCGGCCCCTTAGAAGAAATACAAGGCATAGAGCAATAATGGGAACAGCTTAAAACATCTATAAATGAGGCTGCAAAAGACGTCATATGAGAAAGGACAACAAACGCTAAGAAGAAATGGATGACTGAAGAAATTCTTAATCTTATGGAGGAACGAAGCACAAACAAAAAGAATCATGAAAAATATGTGATCTTCATAAAGAAATCAGACACAAATGTAATCTAGCAAAAGAGACATGGTTGAAAGAAGAATGTGAGGAAATGGAAAATCATTCCAATGCGAACTCAAAAGATCAGCAAGGAAAAATTAAAGAGGTATGCCATACAAGAACATGTGGATCAACAGGATGCCTCAAATCAAAGGATGAGAATATCATCATGGATAAAGACAAGATACTAGAACGTTGGATAGAATATATCGGTGACCTATACAATGACAAAAGAGATGAACAAAGAAGAGTGGAAAATAACAACGAAGGCCCACCAATCATGAAGGAAGAAGCTATCAAGGATCTACGAAAGATGAAGAATTTGAACGCTGCAGGGCCGAACAACATTACCACAGAGATGGTTACAGCTTTAGAGGCTTTTGGAATCACCACACTGACAAAACTTCTTAACAACATGTATGACGCTGAACATATTCCATCAGACTTGTCGAAATCTATCTTCATAGCTTTACCAAAAAAAATATATAATGCAAACGAATGTGAAACTCATCACACCATCAGCCGCATGAGCCACATAACAAAAATGCTACTCAGAATAGCTATGATGAGAATACGAAATAAAATTCTCCCAGATATGGCCAATAACAGTGTGGATTTATTGAAGGCAAAGGCAAAGTAAATGCCATATGTCACCAGAACAACAATAGAACGTGCCCTAAAAGTTCAGAAAGATTTTCATTAATGTTTTATAGACTACACCAAGGCATTCGACAAAGTTAGGCACGACAAGATCATCGACATGCTGGAAGTCCTCAATATTGACAGGAAGGACTTAACGATTATCAGGACCACGTACTGGGATCAAACTGCTGCAATGAGAATAGAAAACGACATAAGCGAATATATACAGATTAAAAGAAGAGTCAGACAGGTATGTGTACCTTCTCCAGACTTGTTCTCCCTGTATAGTGAAAATATCATGAGACGCATAGAAGAAATGCCGGGTATCTCAATAGGGGGACATAATTTAAACAATCTAAGATATGCAGACGACACAGTCCTAATAGCAGAAGATGAAGATCCCCTACAGAATCTATTAAATGCCATCGTACAAGAAAGTGACAACATGGGCTTAAGCCTAAACTTCAAGAAAACCGAAACAATGGTGATAAGCTGATAAACTCCAACCCCAACATACAATATCAAAATCAATGATACTACCCTCAGGCAAGTACAACATCATCAGATGGGAGATGTCACACCGAAATTAAAAGCCGCATTACTCACAAACATCAATCTGTCACTGGAAACGAGAAAAAGAGTACGGAAAGGTTACGTAGAGCCAATCCTATTATACGGGTGAGAAGCAATACACAGCTGGAAAGAACACTTGTGGCGATAGGGTTGTGGTTCATAAGACTGCTATGTATCCCATGGACAGATAGAAAAACAAATGAAGAAGTCTTGGTTGAAGCAAATTGTAGAAGACAGATTATGACGAATATGCGAAAGCGACAGGCAAATTTCTTCGGACACAATATGCGGAAAGAAGCATTGGAGAATATTGTACCAACAGGCAAGTTTTATTTAACGAGACGCAGAGGCAGACAGATGGAAAAGACACTGGACAAGAAGACAGCACGGCTAGGAGCAGCAAGAACAACAGACACCATTGCTGCAACGCAAGACAGTGAAGTGGAGGTCCATGATTGCCCACGACAGTCGGCAAGGCACCGGATGATGATGATGAAGAATAACAGATTACAAGGGAAGTAACTTTTATTATTTCCAAGAAAGCAATTAACCGATTATTCATTATTCTAAAGTTTAACCTTCTGTCATGTCTATAGATGATTGTTTAATATAATGTACTGATAGAATAAAGAAAAACCATGACACTGGGCTCTCCGAAAGGGGCGGGGGGAGTATGATGAACCCACAGGTGCCTACCAGGTATCGGATCGAAACGCCCAAAGGATACAGAATTCAAAACAGCGTATGGACTACCCATGGACATGCAGGCGGTTATTCAGCTCTCATAGAGGTATGAGGATTCATAGGAAAAAGATGGGTTGTGACATCCAGCCAAGTCGTCAACGGAAGCGCTCTGTTCCCACATATCTTCTTCTTCTTCTTCTTCTTCTTCTTCTTCTTCTTCTTCTTCTTCTTCTTCTATCCCGTGGTTGTGGCAAACGTGGAGGCACCACTGCATCTGAAAACCAACTTTCACCATTTATCTTTGTCCTCTGCTTTCCTCAGTTTGTCACCCATCATTTTTCCTGTCCACTATTTAATATTGTCCTCCCGTCTCCTTCTCTGCCTTCCTCTCTTTCTCTTTCCCTGTGCGGTTCCTTGTGGGATTGTTTTGGCAAGTCTTGTAGATCTTGTGACCTGCCCATACCATTTTAACTTTCGTCTCTTCACTGTGGTCAGTAGATCTTCATGCTGCCCCACTGCGTTGGTGATTCTGTTTCGTACCTCAGCATTTGAAACGTGGTCTTTGTACGAGATGTCAAGGAGTCTGCGGTAACATCTCATCTCTATGGTCTGAATCCTTTTCTCGAATTCTGCTGTCAGTTTCCCAGACTCGCAGGCGTATAAAAATATTGTGATGACCAGTGAGCGCATTAGTCTGATTTTTTAGATGTTTCTGTCCCTCCAAATAGGCTTCAGTTTTGACAGCGCAGCTGTTGTTTGCGCGATTCTGGGGAGAATTTCTGGTCTTGAGCCTTCATCTGAGACGATTGATCCAAGGTATTTGAAGCTGTTGACGGTCTCAAGGTTCTCGCCCCTGACTTTGATGTCCACTTTGATGCCATTGGTGTTATTGGTTATCAGCTTGGTTTTCTCGGCACTGATCTCCATGCCATAGGCCGCTGAGGTTGTGTCCTGCCGCTCCACTAGTGTAGCGAGCTCCTGCTCTTCTCCTGGTAATCCAGGCAAAACGCAAGTTTGTGATTGCCCTGCCTCTAATACTGATTGTTCCATTGTGGTCTTCCAGGAAAATGTTGAAGAGAGTAAACAGCCTTGCCTCACCCCAACCGTTGTCCTGAACCAATCCCCCATGCTGCCGTTAAGGTAGACTGCGCTGGATGCCTTGACATATAGTTGATCAGGCTGGCGTTGATGTTATATTTCCTCATGGTTGCCCTTAAGGTTGCATGCCAGACCCTGTCGAAGGCATTTTAAAATTCACGAAGATATGGTATAGGTTTTTCTGGTGTTGGGGGTACCTCTCACACTGTATCCTGAGGTTGAAGATCTGTTCTGTTGTGCTGCACCCTGCTCTAAAGCCTGCCTGCTCTTCGGCAATGATCTTCTCTGCCTGTGGTTTCAATCTATTCAGCACTATCTTCAACATAACCTTACTGGGGTGGCTTATTAGACTGATGGTGTGGTAGTTTTGACATAGTTGCAGGTTACCTTTCTTGGGTAGTGTAATTACTAGTGATTGTGTCCATGATGTTGGCCATTTTCCTGTCTGCCAGATCTTGGAGCAGATGACAGTCAGAGCGCTTATCATATCCTTTCCCCCTGCCTGTATTAATTCTCCTGTGATGTTATCCACCCCTGCCGATTTCCCCTTCTTCGGGGCTTTTACTGCTGCTTCGACGTCTTCTCCAAGGATTTGGTGGTTATCGATGTTGGTTACTGGGGGAACGTTTAGTACATCAGGGTTTCCCGAGGCTTTCCCACAGATATGGCGTAGGAAAACAAAGGCCAGGGCCAAGTCCACAGTGCTGGAGAGATCCACACTTTTGACGAAGATGGAGGGCTGACACAGACCAGAAGGCCCAGAATCAACTTTCTTCTTGTTAATTCGAAAGAAGCCTGTCAGAACCTCGACAGCGCCATGTCTCAAGCACACAGACCGAGCTGGGCGACAAGGAATACGATCAACTCTGGGGGTATTCGGGGATATTGCGTACACGGTGTGTAATTAGCACTTTGGTGTGAAGAGTAGCAAAGCGAAGCAAATGCCACAGGACACAGGCGTCAAAGACAGATGAAAGACATAAGAAACAGAAAGGAGAAGGAAGGCCTAAAGAAACTGTGGGATGAACTAAAAAAAGACACTGCGCACTCAGTTATGCTGTGTTCACATATACAGGAGTAATGAAGCCGAGTAAGACAAAATTTCTAAGTCCAGCAGATCGGGGCTACTCTGGATACATTTCGCAGATAATTGGTCTCCTTCCACGAGTGATATTTCATGATAGCCGAGTGAAATTATTGCATGGGAAGCTTGCCGAAATTTTCAAACATGCTTAAAATTTTCGCCTAGTCAATAACTCCCTCGGGGAAAACCCGGGGAGGACTTGGGGAGGGTCAGAAATAGCTAGGCGTCCAACGTTGCATACGTTGCCAAGTGACAGTGATACGCCGATGGGATTTGAAAGGTAACTGTGTTAAATTTCATACTCTGCGTGTTAAGCTATTGCTTGAGGTGCAAATTTCTTGCACGAAGATTCTTGAGTGACTCAAGCACAGCGTGCAAAAGTTGACACGACTAGCATGTGCCGTGGCACGGAAACCTTCGCGCCCCTACCAAAACAAAAACCACAGCACACTGCCCCTGCCAGTTATCAACAAATCGAAAATCTACTAACGTGACTATGCCTCCAAAGAAGTCTACGCTGAGGGCTGCTGCTGCTGATGCTCCACCTTCTGCAGATACCAGTCTGCACACACCAAATTCTTATTCATGTTTACCAAGCCCTGTGCTTTCCAGCCTGCCTTCATGAGCCTTCTGGATACTTCTGCTGCTGCTGCTGCACCCAGTCCTGCTCCTGCTTCTTCTAAAGCAGAGCCCATAATGTCTTCTACTCCAGATCTGATTCTCCGATGGTTCCTGTGACTGCTCCCAGAAGCATTGTGGATGATGGGGCTAATTTTCTCCAGCAGTTCCTGGAAAAACTCTGAGGAAGTTTCTGAAGGATGCCACATCTTCAACTTGTAATCAGCTACTCAAACTGTCAATACAAGGGTCTTCTTAGGAGCCAAGGTCTAATCCAACAGGTTCTCCTCCTACTCCTCTTCCTCGTCTTCTCCTCTTCTTGAACCAGCAAAACAGCAAGGGCACCATATGCGTGCATAGATATGTTGAAAGAATGGACAAACATTTTGCATACCGGCTAACTCGACGACGGGATGACAACGTGGTCAGCATGGTCGGCGAGTTTGTCGGCGTGTCAAATTTTACTCGACTGCTACGTTTCTTGGCTCTGCTCCTGTATGTGTGAACACCGCATTAGGCTGAACACTGGAGGAAAAGACGGCTTCGTCGCAAGAGAGAGCAAGATCGCTTCTTCGGAGAACCGTACCAGTATGCCAGCCTCCTCTTTGACCTAACAAGATCTTGAGTACTTAAAGAAGAAATAAGCAGCCTGGAAGAACACCTGAGGAAAACATACTCTGGTGTTCAGCGAAACGTACCACTAGAAGACAACCCTGGCCTAGTTGGCCGGATGGCCGGGGTGAAGAGTTCAACCACAGGTTGCCAACACTCGACGAAGTACAGCGAATTGTCAAGAAAGCAAGATGCAAATCTGCGCCTGGGTCCAATGGTATTCCATAATACTGTTCAAAAGATGTCCCCAGGTCCTTAGGTGGTTATACTCAGTAAGCTGAGACTAGCATGGAAGAACGGCCACATCAGCAAAGAATGAATGAAAGCTGATGGGATATACATCCCCAAAGAAAAGGACTCTGAGGGGATCAGCCAATTCCGTCCTATCTCACTGCTGAATGTTGAGGCCAAAATTTTCTTCTCGGTGATGACATCCAGACTCTCGTCCTACCTATTGGCAAATGGGTACGTAGACACCACTGTGCAGAAAGGCGGAGTACCCGGATACTGCTGGCTGTCTAGAACACAGTAGCATGATCTGGGAGGCCGTCCAGAAAGCAAAGGAAGTCAAACATAACCTCGATGTCATCTGGCTTGACTTGGCAAATGCTTATGGTTCGGTTCCCCATCAAATGATTCAGATGGCCTTCGGCATTTATCGCGTTCCGAAAGAGATGCTTAATGCCTATTTTGAAGGGTTCCAGATGCGATTCAGCATGACTGAATCTACAACAAACTGGGTTAATCTCGAGGTGGGTATAACAATGGGATTCACGATTCGGCCAGTTCTCTTCGTCTAGGCAAGGCAAGTACTTCTCTAGGCGACAGAAAGCAAAGCAATCCCAGCGGACTTGGAGCAGGTTGTCAAATGCCACGTCTGAAGGCGTTCATGGATGACACGACAATCCTAACCTCCCGAGAAGAAGAGACACACAGAATACTTCGTCTTCTCAGTGATTTAATGAGATGGTGTCGAATGAACTGCAAGCCAAAGGAACCAAGAACACTCTCGCTTACAAAAGGAAGAGTGAGCAAGCACACCCATTTCTATGAAGGTGGCCAACGAATTCCCACCGTTACTGAAGAACCCCTATAGAGGTAGTATGACGAGACCATAAGAGACACAAGACAATAGAAAGAGACAGCACTCAGGACTGAAAGCGAAGATTGACCGTTGCCCCCTACCAGGAAAGCACAAGATCAGGAAAGCACATGCTGATCCCAATGTTGCTAAGACCGCTCTTGGTGTACGAAATTGCCTCAAGCACGGTAGAAGTAATGGAGGCAAAGATCAACACATTCACCAGGAAGTGGCTTGGTGTTTCTCCTGGGTTTTCAGATGTTGCCCTGTACTGCCGACAGGCCAAACTGAGACTGCCACTAAAGTCAATAGTAAAGGAATGCAAAGCTAGCGAGACAAGGCTGCAGATGATGCTTGAGAATTCCACGGACGAGATGGTCAGTTCAATTCAACCAACTAAAAACTGGCATAAAGTGGAAAGTCTTGGATGCCGTGATGGATGCCAAAGATAACCTCAGGCTCAAAAAAGTCATTGGCCAAGTTGGAAGCGAGAAGAGGCTGTAGTGGTCTAGGGCACACGGTAAAGAACACTGAGACATGGTGATCCAAGAAGTGAAGGATACTAAGGAGGGCAAGAAGAGATACCAGAAAGCATTCCGGCAGTCACAGCTGGGCCAATGGATAAAGTGGACCGATGCCCTGCAAAGATCCCTTACTTTGAACGACGTGTGGCACACGCACCTCTGAGACTTAACTTCCTCATAAGAGCAACATATGACTTGCTGCCACCAAAAGCTAATCTCGTAAAATGGGACAAGGAAAAAGATCCCCGCTGTCCATTGTCCCAGGAGAAACAGACAATGGAACATGTTTTCAGTTCCTGTAAGGTATCCCTTGCTAACAGCAGAAACACGTGGCGGTACAATAGAGTGCTCAAGGAGTTGGTCCTCGCAATCTTCTGCAGCCTGGAAACTGACAGCGACAACACAGTAGCTCCAGCCCAGACATTCTCTGGAAATGGACTGGAAAAATGCAAGTGTCTTGTTTCTCAATGAGTGCAAACCTTCTAGGATTGGCAAAAGATTGGAAACGAGCTGCAGGTCTCCGAGAGTAGCGGAACTACCCTCCCATGATCAAGAGAACAGGTCTCAAGCCAGATATCATTCTCTGGTCGAAACTGATTCCTGAGATCTTCTTAGACGCACAGTACTAATTCAAGTTGACAAAATACGAAGATCTCTAGCATCAACTCCAAGCAGAGGGCTATAGCTTCCAGGTAAATCTAGTAGAAGTGCGTGCACGAGGGTTTGTTGCAGCCTCAACATTTTCACTGCTGGGGTAGCTAGGCCTCAAAGGCAGAAAAAGAAAGGCAGTCATAAAGAACTTTTCAGAAATGGCAGAAAAGAGTTCGAGTTGGCTGTGGACGAGACGCAATGAAAACGGCCAAATAGAACAGACAGCAGATAGGAACGTTTAGTAGATTTGTATTGCTTCGCATTTGCTACTTTCCGCTGGAGGCTCCGTGTCAACAAAAACGCGCGGACTGAAGACCCAGAAATACCCCCAAAACCTAGAGAGTCCGTCGCCCGATCAGCGCAAAGAAAACAGAAAACAAACAAAGTGAAACAGCAGGAGAGCACTTAGGAGTCATGACCTGAGTGTGGCCGGCCCCCGTACGAAACACTTGCGTGAAGGGGGGTCTTCCTCTGAAGATTTTCTGCTGTCTGCTCGCCTCCCAATTTTTCTCCCACAAACATAAATAAAAATTGGAAAGACAATGCAAGTAAGCTAAACAGTGTTTTATAAATTGTCTGATAAAGTGACAACGAAATTTCAAACTTAGATAATTATTTGAAGATCAACAATCAGTTATATTCAAACTGCCGCTATTAATTTAGTAGTCATTTTCGAGAATTCACTTCCGGTTGGCCAACACTCATGGCGTCAGGTTGTTGTTTTTTGCTCTGCAGTGGTACTCATTATTTCTAAATTTACCTAATCTGAGACGGAGGCTCCATTTATGATCCACGATTGTTTTTACGAGCTTCCCCTGGTTTTTATGGTCACCAATCGTTGGTCTGGATAGGTATCCTTGTCTTAAATCTAAACATTGCTTTTTATTTACGATATTCATTTAATGGCAACTGCACATATATCAGCCGGAAGTATGACATGTCACAACAGTCATAATTAGTTACTAGAAATCAAATGCAAGAATTTTCTGCAAGGAGCGTTTGTTTGTTGGAGGGTTTTTTGTGAGCGGCTTTATTCTTTTTTTTCTCAGATTTCCAACCCCACCCCCTCCCCACCCAAACTCTATTTATTCCTTAGTTAATTAAAGTTTCTTAAATAAAGAAATAAGAAGTTGAAACCGTTATGATCGCACGCAATGAACACACAGTGATCAGCTTGGCGGCTTGCCCGTTTATCCAATCATTGTTGTCACCGCTTACAACTATAGTAACCTAACAGCCAATCAAATGTCGTTAGGGCTCAGAAAGATTAAGCCCGTTCCCACGCCCGTTTTTAATTAAATCTTCTTGTAAAAAGGTAGAAGAATTTTTAAAAATAACATTGCACAGAGGGCTCACGCTCTCCCAGCCCTGACAATGGGGTGAAAGTTTACTACACACTTTGCCCCAGTGACACAGTTACCTATTAAGCGCCCATTGGGCCTTTGTTAGGCGCGTTCTATTTTCCGCAACAACGCGACCCAATCCACCTCAGACTGGCTCAGAGACGGTATATTTTTGGAGTGCTATGTGTTTGTGCCGCTGAGATTTAACACTTATTAATTACATCAAACCATTTTTTTAGGCAACTTTTTCATCAGATAAAAACTAACTAGAGAAATTTGGAGGTGAAACGGCTTTGTCCACACCATCCATACGAATTTAATGTAGAACAAAGAGATGGAAGACAAAGGTGGCTCTCATCGTTTGAATGGTTCTCAAAATGCCGTGGCTCGCCGAGAGTATAGAAAAACCAGCACTGTTTTGTTCTTATTGCTTGCTTTTTGGTGGTATAGAAGTGGAAGAAAACTAAGCCCCACCCAAATCTTGGTCCACCCACCGCCACTGTTCGCACGTATATTGAGGAGCATAACTATTGATATAATGGACATACATTGTACAGCAATTCAAATAAATTCTGCATCTGACACATTAATAATATACAGAGGTACAAAAAAACCGCGAAGTTTTATTACAACACAATGATTGACAAAATGCAACACATAGGTTTCAAGTTATTTGTTGTGTTTATTAGCTGAAACTTTGCACACTTCTTGAATGACACAGCTGACATGAACTGAGGATCCAACACATTCATCTGAGCTCATGTTGACCTTGGCCTTGGTGAACAAACTTAGTAACGCGTATGGCCTCCGCATGCTGCGATTACAGGGAGGCATCTTCAGTTCATAGAGTTAATCAAACGGGTTGATCTGGCCATTTTGGGTGCCTTCGAAGATCTGATTGATGGCTGCTGTCAACTGGGCTGCAGTTCGAGGCCGTGGCTGCATCTGGTTAAGCTGTCTTTGAATCACGTCCCACAAATGTTCAATACGGTTCACATCAGGTGAGCGAGGTGGGTGTGCCTATAAATTGACATTGTTCTGCGCCAAAAAGTTCTGGGTAGCACGTGCGGTATGTGTTCGTGCGTTCTTTTGTTGATACAGGAAGTTAGGATGTCTCTGTAGAGAGGGCACCACATGAGGTGCCAAGGCTTGTGCAATGTAGCGCTGAGCCGTGACGACGTTTCCACGTCCTGGGCCAATGTTCTGGCATGGCTCCCCATACCATCACGCTCTCGCCTCCACAGGGGTCACGCTCCAGAATGTTGTTGTCGTATTAGCGAGTCGTGTCTCTACGCCACACACGGACTCGGCCATTCTCTGGATCGACACAGAACCTGCTTTCATCATTGAAGAGGACTCTCCTCCACTGTGCATTCCGCCAGTTGACATGCGCCTGTGCCCAATGTAGCCGTTGCTGTGGATGCCTTGGTGTTAGGACAGCTCCCTGGTAAGGACTCCTGCAGTGAAGACCAGCAGTCACTAACCTCTGTAACACAGTCCAGCGGCTCAGGTGGCTTCCAGTCGTTTTCATGGTTGATCTGGCAGTCTCTGCAGCCAGCAGAAACGGACCACGGCGGTGCCGATGAACGATGACATGATCATGGGCCGGAGTTGTCACCCATGGTCTTCCGCTTCTTGGTCGATCTGCTGTTGTAATCGGTTCCAAATGTGATGAATAGTGCTTGTGTGGACACCAAAAACCTGGGACACCTCTTCCACCGACTCACCGGCCGCCAGTCGTCCGACAGCTCTTTCTCTGTTTTCCCTTGATAACCTTGGCATGTCTGTTGCTCGTCTGTTTCGATATGAATGCAACATTTCGAGGCGCAGATTTTATAGGCATACGCCCAGGACTGATTGAGCATAAACTCACCACTCACAACAAGTTGCAAGTGTGTACCAGTGGTGAGTATTGCTTACGCAGCCAATTGCTTGCGACGCTCAAAAATGCCCAATCAAGACGCTCGAGGCAATTGTTGAGTGATATGAGTTCATATCACACAACTATGAAATCAGCATTGGGCGATTACAACAACATAAAAAATTCGCGGTTTTTTTTCTGCTCCTCAGTCCTCACTATACATTTATGTTAAGAGACACCCAAGATATGGTCTCTCAAAATTGATCTTAAAAAATCAGGCTTGGCAAAATTGTGCGAAATCAAAGAAACGTAAAATTGTGTTCGCTGGTATTTTAAGGTACATAAATTTGACATGCATTGAATATCAAATGAAAAGAGAATATTATTATTTTCTCTGCCGTGAGCAGCATCTCCATAATATCATATTTTCAAACAAATTGGAAAACAGATCAGTTACAAATATCACGCAAGACCTGGACATCACAATACTGTTGTGAAAGAAGGGAACATAATGCCGTACTGATTTTTGGTTTGTTTATAGACGTTATGCCATATTTGATGTCACTGCTTCAGAAAATCAATTCAAAAATGACCATTTTTGTCACTAACGTTAGTACAATCAATTCAAAAATGACCATTTTTGTCACTAACGTTAGTACATGCATGCAAAGTACTCGTATGTAGCGGTACAGTCCCTCACGCTACACAATATGGCGCTTTCGATAGTTCTTTTAAAAAACCCAAAAAAAACCAATGAACTTACAGTTACGTTATTTCATTGGGAAAGAAAAAAGCTTGTTGAGGCATTTTATTGGTATTTACTGGTGCTTGAGTTTCAAAATGGATGTGTCAGTAATATGAACAGCCTTGCAACTTTGTAAATAGGTTGAATCGTCAAAACACCAACATAGACCGGGAGCAAGTTTACGATTAATGCGCCTCACTTTGCAAGTTTGCGAGAGAGGGAGAGACGGAGAGAGATAGAGAGAGAAAGAGAGAGAAAGAGAGAGAAAGAGAGAGAGAGAGAGAGAGAGAGAGAGAGAGAGAGAGAAAGGATGGGAGAGAGAAACGGGGGAGGGGAAGGCGGAGACAGAGGAAAAGGGAGAGAGAGAGAGAGAGAGAGAGAGAGAGAGAGAGAGAGAGAGAGAGAGAG
>NW_004797468.1:225225-229487 GCF_000002075.1 Aplysia californica | reverse complement strand
AGAGAGAGAGAGAGAGAGAGAGAGAGAGAGGCAGACAGACAGAGAGACAGATAGACAGACAGAGACAGTTTACATGGATTTCACCGAAAACGTTGATTAAAAGCGCAAAAATATAAATTTACAGTTTCCATGGACTCTCCAGCTTTGGAATTTACCAAGTTTTGGCGGCCATTTTCCAGGTGACCTCCACCTCCTTCAATCCAAAATATCTCCACTTCTATTGACGATGGATGGGTAATTTTTTTCATTGAAAGCAAGACAAATGAACAAGCTTTATGATGATACCAATAACCTAATATGCTCAAAAATTGACGAGAGCCTGATTCCACCACGCTGCCTCACATATAATGAACATTTTAATCTCAACGCAGCAATCACGTAGATTACTAGTGAGATTGTTGTTACTTAGGTTATAGTACGTGACAACGTGAGCATACAAGTTAACAAACGATGGAAGAGACGGTCGACGTACTAGCGTATCGTCCTTTGCGTTAGTACGTGATTCTGAATTACAGACAGGTATGTTCAAGAGGGTGCATACGATACCTCACGGGCCATGTATATCTCGGTGACTATTAAAGGTATCGAATCCAGATTTTGACAGAGTTTAGAATGTAAAAATTGTAATCGGATTGTATTTTAGACCTGATTTCGGGTGATATGTCGGTTACGATAGTACGTAATTTGGGAGACGACATGTGCTCATAAGTATGATTTTATTTTCGTTTTGAAACTATTATTAAATTCCTGTAGAGCACGAAACCTTTTTATGGACATGGACTGTGAAGTTAGATTTTTGAAAATGATCGTTAAATTTGTCAATGAGGAACCGAGGCCACGAAATTGCAATGGGTTTTGGGTGGTCTGGGGTGGAATGAACAAAACCGCCCTCGTGAGAATCACCGGATGGCTTTGGTCAGAGGTCTACATCGCGCATGTGCTGGAACGTCATGTCTTTCACCCATATTTTCGTCATGGTGTCATTTAAGTTGACATCTCCATGCATAGAAAAGCACTTTTTCTCACGGTCAATGCCACCAGACACTTTTTGGAAACCAAATCAAATCAAAGCTTGATTGGTCACCAGTAAATAGCCCTGATATCAATCCTACAGGTATGTGAAGTTCCAAGAAATAGCAACTGAAGTAAAGCGACTTTGCTCCCAATTCAGACCATTTGTTTGAAAATGTCTGTGACATTTGGGATGCAATGACAGATAATAATGTCC
Organism: Aplysia californica; assembly: GCF_000002075.1. Lineage (NCBI taxonomy): Eukaryota > Metazoa > Mollusca > Gastropoda > Aplysiida > Aplysiidae > Aplysia > Aplysia californica. The sequence goes on along the minus strand of NW_004797468.1, from coordinate 228,259 downwards.
AAAATTTGATAGAGTCGAAGTCTAAAGGGTTCGTGCACTACACAAAACCAATTGCTCTTAACCTAAATAACAATGTGCACATTTAGGGATAAGTCCAAGTTTTGAGTGGTATTTGTGATTTCCTTGTTTTCCGTTTTGTTTGAAATTATAGTTACAAAATATCGTAACAAATTATGTTGTTGATTGCAGATACAAAATTCTCCATTCCTTCGATAAATAATATGCAATGTATGCCCATTGATGCTCCTCAATTCACACGCGAAGACAATTTTATGGTTCTTTGATTTTCGACAGTTTTGCCAAACCTGATTTTTTAAGGTCAGTTTTGAGTGACCATATTGGGCACCTCTTAACATAGATGGCTATTAAAAAGTCACATGATGCAGATTTTATAGCTTTAAATTGATATTGCTACACGGGTTGATAATAATTACATTTCCAAGATTCTTTTGGACGCCACTGTATAATAAAATTATTTTCTTTTTCTTCTTCTTCTTCTTCTTCTTCTTCTTCTTCTTCTTCTTCTTCTTCTTCTTTCTTTCTTTCTTTCTTTCTTTCTTTCTTTCTTCTTCTTCTTCTTCTTCTTCTTCTTCTTCTTCTTCTTCTTCTTTCTTCTTCTTCTTCTTCTTCTTCTTCTTCTTCTTCTTCTTCTTCTTCTTCTTCTTCTTCTTCTTCTTCTTCTTCTTCTTCTTCTTCTTTCTTTCTTTCTTTCGTTCTTTCTTGTCCTGACACTGGCTTGTGCCCAAAAGTCTTGCCACAAGAGAACAAAGGTGCAATGCTCACTGTCCTGTTTTCCATCAACCTTCACGGGGATTTCTTAGACAGTAGACAACCATAGGGGGTGTAGGCACATCCTAGTTCTGAGAGATGGGAGTCACAAAGTGCAACCAATGACAAGTGATCATGTGAGCAGTCCAGTAAGGGGTCCTATTCAGTAAGGGGTAACGCGTTCCTTCCACAGGGAGTCGTCTGCATCACCAAGCGTAGCTTGCCTTTGCCCAATTCCCGCCACCTGCTGTTTCCTGGCTATCTGCTATTAATATTTCCGTTCATGGGGCAGAATAATTAGAGGGGTGACCAAATCTACTCAGACAGAGGATCGTCACGTCATGGGCCAGCGAGCATTTGCCAGGATACCTGTAAGGACGTCATCTGTTTCCAAGCAACCTATTCCTTACAACTACAGGGCCTTCTGGGTCTGCAGAGACATCATCTCACAATGAGTCATCTGGTAGTCTGTGGGTACCATGCCCCGTCTGTAGAGCTCCAAAGAGAGGGAGGGAAGAAGATGTCGACAGTGAGTTCCTGAATGAACAGGTTGGCCTGCTGTGACGCCAGACCTACCATAGTGGTGGATGTGTATGAACCCTTCTACGAGCCGAAGGGCTCTGTCTATCTGTCTGTCTGTCTGTCTGTCTGTCTGTCTGTCGGTCTCTCTCTCTGTCTCTCTCTGTCTCTCTCTCTCTCTCTCTCTCTCTCTCTCTCTCTCTCTCTCTCTCTCTCTCTCTCTCTCTCTCTCCCTCTCCCCCCCCCCCTCTGCTAGTGTCTGTGGCGTAGCATTTAGACGCTTCACTATTGCACACAGAATACTCAAGTTCGAGTTCAACGTGAGAAAATATTTTTTAATGTTCTCAGTGATCTCTTCTAGCACGGATTCGCCTTACTGATCTAAACTGGGCTAATGAAGGAACAAAATACCTACAGTTTTATTTGTTTCTCTCTCTCTCTCTCTCTCTCTCTCTCTCTCTCTCACTCTCTCTCTCTCACTCTCACTCTCTCTCTCTCTATCTCGCTCTCTCTCTCTCTCTCTGTCTCTCTTTCTCTTTCCCTCTTTTTAAGGTAAGTACTTGCTGATCTATAATTCTTTCAGTTGAAGGCAGAGGCGAAGCGTCTATATAATCAAATAATCACTGCTTCCCTTCCTAATTTTGAAACATTGTCGCAGTCAAATTCACCTATAGACGTAAACCTCATAAATTAAAAGTAAAGAGACGTTCATGATCACCAGTGAACAATAGACTAAGCCTAACCTTCAAAACCGTTTCATTACCACAGAAATAACTTGTTCGCCCCTATCGGGCCACTCCATAAGCAGTCGCAAGCGTTGATTAAGTAAGCTTAAAGTGAGGCTGGAAGAGTCTACCAATAGAGTTGAATGGAACATGGGCATAGCAGTCAAAACTGTTTTATTTGCCGCATACCCTGTTCACCCCTTTCGAGATACAGTTATAAGCACCCACACTCGCTAATTATGTAAGCGAACTATTACACTGGTCGAGTCTACCTCACAGATGTGAGGGGAACTAACTCCTAATAATACCTTGATTGCTCCGAGTGCTTGTTTGTTTTTTTCCTCGACTTTTTAACGTCCTATAATCAGATCGTGACCTCGATTATGACACCGGCCCCTGGCTGCGAAAAGCTTGACAAAAAACAGCCAAATGTGAAATAAAAAATTAATAATTGGCATGCTCTACCAAAGTGTTTCGGCTGTCTGCCATTGTAGTATTGACATCTCTGCTTCTTTTCTTGGTGTTCGTGTGTTCAAATCTAAAGTTAAATTTAAGGTTAGTTAGAAAAAATATTTAATAAAATACTTTCCAGATCATTTTAGAGGTTGAATATGCATACAACATGAATTCAGGATTTGTTTTCATTCACAACTCAGAGTTGCCGCCTCGAGTCTCCAGTGCCAGTAAGATTCTTGTGAATTGTGTGAGTGTGATATCTCCAGGCCCTATCTGGTCCCATTTCACTTTGATTACCTTTCAAACAAGTCAGCCTTCGCCCCTGGTTGAAGGGTAGATGCCTTAAGTTCATGAGTGCACTGTGTTCGCTTGTGTATTTGAGCGTGTTGGTGTGTGTATGTGTGTGTGTGTGTGTGTGTGTGTGTGTGTGTGCGTGTGTGTGTGCGTATGTGTGTGTGAGTGAGAGAGAGAGTGTGTGTGTATGTGCTTGTGTGTGTGTGTGTGTGTGTGTGCGCGCGCGCGTATGTGTGTGCGTGTACGTGTGTGTATATTTGTGTGTGTGTGTG
>NW_004797468.1:223865-225125 GCF_000002075.1 Aplysia californica | reverse complement strand
TGTGTGTGTGTGTGTGTGTGTGTGTGTGTGTGTGTGTGTGTGTGTGTGTGTGTGTGTGTGTGAAAAGTTACAACCAACCATGGACGACACCAATCATGGACGTGATCCATCCAGCAGTGAAATAATGCATGTTAACATCGTCGCTCACATATAAGTTTACGTGTATGGGTTCACTATGCCGATGGCAATTACATTTTAGGTATAGCGGAAGGCTGGAGGGCACGCCTTATGGGCCCAATTTCTTTTTTACCCTGTGTTGTTTCTGTATGTGTTGGTGGCAGATGGGTGTCATTGGTAGGTCCTACCGATACTTCTTTTCTGTCTTTTTGTAGAGTTGCATCTATTTGCTCAAACTTATGACCTCAAATGGTTTTAGTATTGTAAAATGACTTTTTCGTGTCTAGTTAATCAGGAGATGTGCTAAAAAAGTGGCTGCCTGTGTAGGTGTCTACGTTGCTAGGCAACGATAATTTGTTTTGGACTCAAGTGTCTCTAACTGTTGTGCGTTATGTTATTCCTGTTGTTGATGATGGTGTTTCACCAATTGTCGTTGTTGATGTCAGTGTTGCTAGGTTATTACTGTTGTTATTGTTAGCGTTGCTAGGTTATTGTTGAAGTTGGTGTTGGTATTGCTATGTTATTGATCATGATGGTATTAGTGTTGCTATGGCTAGGTAATTGCAGTCGCTGGTGTCAGTGTTGCTAGGTTATTGCTTTTGTTACTGCTAGTGCTGCTTGGTCATTTCTTTGCTTTTGTTAGTGTTGCTAGGTTATTGCTGTTATTGTTAAAGTTGCTAGGTTATTGCTGTTGTTATTGTTAGTGTTACTAGGTTATTGCTTTGCTGCTAGGTCATTGCTGTTGCTGTTGCTAAGTTAATGCGGTTGTTGGTGTCACTGTTGCAAAATTAATAATGCTGTTGTTGGTGGTATTGTTGCTAGAGCATTGTTGCTATTAATGTTGATTGGCAATTGCTTGTGTTGATGAAAGTCTTGAGAACTCATTTCAATGCTTTTGAGCGCGGTTGTTGTTGGTGGTGTTGGTAGGGGTGGTGATGGTGATATTTAGTATTGCGATCGATTAATGGTGGACTATCAATGTAAATAATAAAATCTCTTGCAAGACACCTCATAATTTGAGATTGCCATTTTAAAGAATTTTTACTTAATAAAAAGACTAGATACAAAAAGTTAACATTTGACGCTTTATACATACATACATACATACATACATACATACATACATACATACATACATACATA
>NW_004797468.1:221788-223303 GCF_000002075.1 Aplysia californica | reverse complement strand
TGGGGAAGAGAAAGGGGAGAGAAAAGGGAGAGAAAGGGGAGATGGTGAGGAGTGGGGAAGAAGAGGAGAAGAAGAGATGGGTGTTGCCAACTGTCTCGTTAGCCTGCTGTGTTTCACTTTCAAAATTCCATTACGGTTTCGAGAGCAAATAAAACTGCCTCCTCGAGATCTTGACTCTGTCTGTGATTAACAGCATTTGAAGTACACACCGACTGACATCATCAACTGATTGTGAATATCTCGAATGTCATTGTGTTAATCAGTTCTGCCGCCAAGTCTTTTTCCAGTCTCCCCGATGAAGCAGGGCTGGCACAATCTATAGCGGATACTTGAGAGAGGCGGTTAATAAAGACCCACTTATTCAAAATATTATTTGACCAGCCAGTTTGATTCTTCTTCAAACAACACAGGAATCGAACCTACGTCTTCTGCGTGAGACGACAAAGAGCCTTACCATTATACATCCCTCGTTTACGCCGATATTCTGTCTCCAGCTGACAAATCACGACATTTAGAAATTGAAAACACTAAACGACGTCATTGCTAACTATATGAACAAATAAAACGTTCTAATACAATTAGAAGTGAAATCAGCATTCTTTAATTTAAATTGGCCGCCTGAAATTCACAAATCAAGTGAAAAAAAATATGTATTATTTTTGAAACTTCAAATGCATGAACATTAAAGACAGGGAATACCGATCAGATATTGCTCAAAAGAGTGTCTCCGTCTTCTTGGTTACCACCAATAATATCAGACTGATTGTTGCTGGGTTTTGATTAGTTTACTCAATGGATTGCGATTGTTAATGGGCGGTACTGGTAGGTTATACTTCTTTCCTGTTTTGTTACACAGCATATTTCTTTCTATATGCACCAAACAACCGTTATAGTGCTGTGTACTTCTCTTTACTAAAACAAAAACATTGGATAGATCTTAAAGGTGAGTGAATGAAATTAACATAACAATTGGAAAAGTGCACGAGAAAATTGTATTCATCACAATCTGTACTTTCTGTCATTTGTCTAGTTTGATCAACAGTTTTACTTGTTCCATTTTGTTCATCAATGCAATTTTTTATGAGAAATAATATTTGTATTCAAGTCTTAGTGACATATCTAAATCAGTCAAAAATTGATGGATCGATAGTAGTTAACATGGATAGAGACCTGGAAGCAAGAGTCGTCAGTATATTACTTTTGACTGATGACGTTTTTCCCTTAGATGTTCTATTGCGGGTATTTGTAACAAGCAGCGAAAAAAAATGGAAGGTTTTGAACCTTGGTCTTATCCGAAAAAGCATGAGAAAAATAGACCTCTTACACGGAAAACTGGAAAAGCAATTTGAATACACAAATTATACACATTAATGACAATAATGATTGAATATAATAATTCACAACAAATCAGATAATGCAATGTAACTACAATATCGAGAGTTGACTGTCATTGTGTGTCCATATGTCAGAACAGAGAGAGAGAGAGAGAGAGAGAGAGAGAGAGAGAGAGAGAGT
>NW_004797468.1:206928-220916 GCF_000002075.1 Aplysia californica | reverse complement strand
ATTCTCTCTCTCTCTCTCTCTCTCTCTTCTCTTCTCTTCCTTTCTCTCTCTGCATCTCAGAAGTAACACAATACTGGAAATAGCCATGTGACTACAATCCTGGTGTAATTTGACTTAATATAGAATCAAATTACTGAACGATAAAACAAATTCCGGTAACACAAAGTAAGAAAAATATAGTGCCGTAATCGTAGCGAGATTACTTGGTAATGAACTGAACACAGGGGAAGAAAATGGGCATTACATTATTTCCTAATACACATCTCCAGGACAATGATAATGATGATGTCGACAAGTGTGTTTGCAGTTCTATTTTAGCTATGCTGTTTGCTTGTGTTTTTGCTCTTGTTTCTCTTATTGTTAATTTTAGTGGGGGGTTAAAAATGTGTTATTATTATAGGTGTGTGAATGTGGTGGTCATATTACGGTTGTTGTTGCTGTTGTTGTTGTTGTTGTTGTTGTTGTTGTTGTTGTTGTTGTTGTTGTTGTTGTTGTTGTTCTTGTTGTAGTTCTTGTTGTTGTTGCTGCTGCTGTTGCTTTTGTTTCTATTCTTGTTCTTGTTGATGTTGGTAATGCTGTTCTTGCTGCTGTTCTTGTTGTTTGCATCGTGTCCGAAAAATAAATGATAATGTTGATGACAATATATGAGATAGATGAAAATGTGTATCTTTTATTGTGAACATCGCACTGTATAAATATATTGAATTGTCTGTTATCTGTACAACACTGATGATTATGATGAAGTTGATGAAGTCGAAAAAGTTAAGAAGCGATGATGATAAAAATTATAATAATTTTGTGAGGAGGAAACTTTGAATCTCCTTTTTTCTCTTTGATTGTGTTTGTTTTGTTTTTGTTTATTTTTATTTTTTTTGTTTTTTGTTTTTCTGGGTGTTTTTTGTATCATATGTAGCAACGGCTGATAAATTGTTGAGCACTATGTTATAGATGAACAAATGATGTGTATTTCCACAACCTGTCTATTTGTTTACGTCTTTGCCAGAAAAGGAGAAAGAAGGCGCATAAATCGTCGCCGGCATTCACCATTGTCGTACGTCAAAATTTAGAAAAATGAAAACCTAGTATGTTGTAGAGTTTAATGAGCCGCATCTTTTGGACCCGGTTTCATTCCTCTATGTAAAAAAGGTACGGGTATAGAATCATTAAACATTTTGCATTAAGGTAATGTCGAAGAATATCGTCAGTGAACATTGAACCAAGACGACTTAATACAAAGTAAAAGTGGGTGGCTGGCGGGTGCTCTGGTGTGGTTTGCTTCTTCTGTCCTATCAAACATCTATCGTCCTTATCTCCCCTTCTTCTTTTTTATGTTCGTTACTCTCTTGTAACACCTCTAATCTTCTGGCGCTCATATGACCTTATGCAGTTGCGAGCGCCGTAAAACCCCTACTAAAACTTTTTTTTTTAAAGTAAAAGCTAATGTCGACATACGACATTACTACATGTCGAATTTCACGCACTTCCTCATGAAAGTATAAAGTTTGTATTGACCTACTACATTATGCCTCTTGCTGGAACAGTGTATTGAAATGCTCGCCTTCTCTGTTGAATCAGTTCTAAAGATAGATTTCGCTGGAAAATCTGGCGTGCATTGACCCAAACAATACCTGTATCAGTACGTCTTTTGACTTACAGAGGAACGGCTGTGAAATGGAGTCTGATCTCAGAGAAGACTGTGGCTGGCAAACACGCCCCTGAGTGTGTATTGTGAAAGGAAAGCCACGCATCTACTGCCAAGCCAGAGCTCAGAGACGCCCACAGAAGAACTGCCGCCAGCAGACAGTTCTGTAAATGATAATGCAAGTCTAGGACTTCTCAGGCCAGTAGCATGCATTCTGATATGTTTGTCTTTGCAGATTTATTTGAGGATATGATAAACAAAGTTACCACGACCATTCATAGTACCCATAATGCATCCTCTCTGGCAGAATCCACTGATGACAAACGTCCTGTCGCACTCACAAATCATCATGACACACAAGCTACGGCGGAAAGGCGCAAAAGACCTGTAAATAAACGAAAGGAGAAAAAGGATTCGTACAGTTTAGGGAAATGCTACCTATGCGAAAGTAAAGACTGTTGCAGCGAGATCTCTTGGGGTTGGCTGCAATCAAGATACAATGAAAAAATCACAGAAGAGCGAGGAACTGACATTTTGAAATCTTTTTGGGACCTTGGAAAACCCCAGATGCGTTGGAATTTCATAGCAAGAACTGTCAGAGAACATGAGCCAAAGTATAGGAGTACAGATACTGTTAGACCAAAAGGAACCTCAAGATATTACAAGTTAATCACCAATGGTGAAGAAACAACAGCCTGTAAAAAGTTTCTACTTACATACTTTGAGCATTGCAGAAACAGCTGTTAATACAGCTCTTGGGGAAAAGACTGAAGTGGGATTTGTTGAGGCAGACGAGAGCGGACGCCATTCAAATCGACCACAAGATTTAGGTGAGGAAAAAGAAAAAATTAAGAACCATACAGAATCATTCCCGGGGGTTGATTCTCATTATTGCAGAAAATCAAGCACTCGCAAATATCTGTCGCCAACATTGAGTAATGAGCAAATACACCGACTCTATGTTACGAAGCGGAAAGAGGTGGGGGCAACACGCATAACATCCTTAACCAGTTACAAAAATGTATTTTACACTCTGAGCCTAGGAAAGATATATGTGCAGCTTGTGAAAACAAGACTGAAGAAATTAATGAAGTTAGAAAATGCGAAGCACAGCGAGGAAATTTCTGCTACACGCCAGTACAAATATAACATCAAAGAAAAAGTGCATAATGACAAGACGGTTGCTGCCGCGACCTTCGATCTGGAAGACGTTTTGCCACTACCTAAATCAAATGAAGGCGACATCTACTACTTGGGACATCAGAATAACTACTTGTACAATCTGAGTATTTATGTTTTCATGACAAGACAGGCTACAATTACCTCAAGAATGAAACTATGGCAAGACTTGGCGCTAGTGACAGTGCCTCGTGCAAGATAAAGTTATCATAAAGTGTCTGGAATGACTAAATAGGTCAGGATCCATTAAAAAGGTAAAGTTGCAGTCAGATTCTGCTGATGAACAGATCAGAAATCGGCCGTTCATGGCGATGGTGTGTTGGACTGCACAACACTAAAATTTTGATTTTGAGAAGGTCCACCAGGTCTTCTTTGTAAGAGGTCACTCTGAAAATGAAAGAGACTCAATTCATGCCAGGATTGAGGCGGCTAGCAAGCATGTCAATGTGTACACAATTCAAGAGTGGGCTACAGTCATTCAAGGGGTTAAAAGAAACGTACCACATTATAAAGTGACAGAGATAGTGATGGAGGACTTTTGGGATTTCTAGAGCATAACCAAGGAGTTCATCAACATGAGCAAGACCGCTGATCGTGAAAATGCCAAGTTCCTGCAAATCTGCAAGTATTCGGTTCGCAAAGTTGTCCCCATTGTCACTATGAAGTATTCCATGAATGCACGACCAGTGGAAATGAACCTGTTTCGGGGATGCAGAAGGTCTGCTGACATGAATCCTTCCCTGAGTCCAAAACCAGCATTTTCAGCCCCATTGGGAATTGATTTCAGAAAGATCAAAGATCTGCGTGCGATGTGTGACAAACAAATCATACCCACAGCGCACCATGCTTTCTACAAGAGTTTAACCGTAGGAGAGGTCGCTTATCCTACAGATTCAGAGCACCAGTCCAACTGAAAAGTTACGGCAGAATGTTGTCAGGCTTGTCAGAGAAATTAAAACTACTGCATCCTGCATTGTCTTCGTTGAGCGTTCCGGTTAATCTTTGCACCTCTTGAATATTTTTACAATCAACATTATGAGCATACAAGTCTCCTTCATAGCGTATTTGAAGCTTGATATTGTGTTTGGAGATTTTAAATTCATTTGTGCTTTTCTTGATATGATTAGACATTGATCTCACATTGCCATATCATTCTTAAACTTTGACTTTGAGTACATATTGCTGCCGTTACTTTGTACATTGGAGCTTCTTGGATCCAGAGAAAATACTCATACATGTATGAACTAGTCATATATTGTTGGGATACAGATGAATGTACCATTTTATCATTTTTCTCTTTATAATCAATTTTAAAAACTTAAGACATGAAAATGGTTATTTCTAAAACAGGATATGTCTAATCAATGTCTCATATTGTCATGTAGGTGCCTCTTGAATTGTGAAACTGAACGTTTAAAGCCAGTACACAATGCATTATATCTAATCATGGTCTTATTTAGTCATTTAATCAAAATGTGTGCATCTGGTCTTCAGGTGGTTGTTGAGTTGTTAAACATAAGACATGAAAATAGTAGCTTCTCCAGTTAATATTAAATTAATAAGTGTCTTATTTGGTCATTTAGTCAAAATATGCGCACCTAGTCATCTAGGCGAATGTCAAATTTTGTTGTAATTGAAAGAAACTTGTTCAAACTCTGATGGTTTTCTTATGTTCGTCCTTTTGGTTTTTGGTTTTTAGTTTAACGTCCCTTTTTAACACTTAAGGCCATTTAGAGAAGGGCGACTCCGACCCTGCCTGTCAGGGCCAATGTAGGCTGAGCGGGACGAATCCCATCAGAAAGACGAAGAAGCTCGTCTGCATCAGGAATTGAACTCGTGTCTTCTGCGTGGAAGGCGAAGCACCTAACCATTACACCACAGTCACCCCTATGTTCTTCCTTTATTCATTTGCTTGAAAAATGATTTGAAAAGAGAGGTTCGTTGACATGATTCTCTATTACTATACACCCAAAGCTAGTAACAGAGTAATTGTACGTTTAGGGTGCAATGGGTGGATATTGTAATAGTTATTACTGATTAGTTGTGAAGTTGGGGGCTCCAGTGGCTAAGTGAGTAGTGAGTTTTGACTCAAGCAATGTCAAGCAAGTGTCGGTGACACGGGGATCAGATGGGTGATCACTGGAGTGTGTCCTTGAGCAAGACACGACAACCCTAGCTCAAATTACAGGGCGCTGCACAGTGGCGACCGACAGTGGCATTGTTTGTAAACTGTTCTGTATTTGTGTAGTAGAGTGTATTTATGTATGCATTTATGCATGTATGTATTTATGTATGTACGTATTTATAATTATGTATTTATGTATGTATGTTTGCCATTGTAAAACAAAGTGCCCTTCTGGGACAAATAAAAGTGTAATTTATTATTATTATTATTATTATTATTATTAAGCCACACAAGTTCCAGCAGCCTAGTGGTTAGGCTACCGGACTCGTAATCGTGAAATTGCGAGTTCGGGGGTTCGAGCCTCAGCTCGGTCCGACATTGTGTCCTTGGGAAAGGCACTTTACACGAACTTCCCACTTGGATCAGTCCTATCAGAGATGGACGTTAAACTAGGAGGTCCCGCACCTTAAATAACCCAATAGTGTTGATAGGGGCGTTAAATCCATACCATTTTCACACAAGTTCCAAAATTTTGAGCTTCTGAAGAATTATAAAGAATGTCTGAGAGACATCTTCATTGGCATGTTTGTTTAACAGTCTCACACGATTTATAATATTATTATTCCATTCGCGCCTTGAAAATACAGCACATTGGTACTAAGTTTGGCTAACATATTGCTATTACATGTAATTGGTGTTGCAGACTACTGTAGTATGTTACAGTGCATTGATAACTGGTCTTCTTTATTCAAAAATATTTCGTCAAGATTCATTGTCGTATGTCAACTTACAACAGGGTTCAATTGCGTCATTATTGTAGTAAGTCACTTTGAAACATTGTACTTGACGAAAATTTTAAGTAGCAAAGTCGTATGTCGTACAACAGAGAATGTGTTCACTCTTTCGAGACTTGTGCAAAGTTAAATCAAAACCTTGAGAAGAAATGTTGGCTGTTTTACAATTTCAATTTCGCCTTTCTGGCTTTGGGGAAATATTTGGTAATAATATTATAATGGACCCTCTTTTGGTACTGGAACCCTTTCAATGCCAGACCTACGATACAATTATTCTAACTGCCAGCAAGAGATAATATCAAGAAAGGCAGAAGAGGCAGAGATCTCTACTTTTGGTCACTTGTTTCTTCTGGTAATATGGTTGTTTTTGTTGTTGTTTTCGTTGTTTTTCTTCTTTTTTGTTGTTGTTGTTGTTGCTATTGTAGATGATGATGCTGTTGTTCTGGAGTGTGTGATCAATGGATTAGGGAGCAACGAAGGCAGTAATAATTATAATTTATCTCTTGCTCCTATCTGCGATCCACAAGAAGTGAATTTTTGCCAGAGCCACCTCCTCTAGAAATGTGTTGTTGGTTTTGTTGTTGTCGGTTGTAGTGGTGGTATTGTTATTATTGTTTTTGTTGGTGGTGGAGGTGGTGTTGATGGTGGTGTTGGTGGTGGTGTTGTTGGTGTTGTTGTTGATGCTGTTGTTGTTGTTGTTGCTGCTGCTGTTGTTGTTGTTGTTGGTGGTGGTGGTGGTGGTGGTGGTGGTGGTGATGATGATGATGATGATGATGATGATGATGATGATGATGATGATACTCTTGCTAGACTATTATCAATTTCTTTATAATTAGCCCCCTTGGCCTGGCTCGCTCTGAGTCACTTCCGTCTAGCCTGTAACCACACGTAACCTTAAGACCCTCTTTGTTAGGCACATTTCCCTGCTAGTATACAGCGCTCATTCATTTTTTCTCTCAGTTGCTTCTGAGGAAACCCAAGAGGCGAAACGTTGAGATGTGTCTATTAAACACATTTTTAAAATGTTATATTGTTATGTTATTTTGTCTGAAATTCAAACAATACTCTCCCTCCTACTCTGCTTTCCAAACACAGATGACGATAATGATGATTATGATGGTGATAATGATGATGATGATAATGATGATGATGATTATGATGATGATGATGATGATGGTGATGATGATGATGATGATGCTCTTGACATTGTTTTTGTTGTTCCCAGTTCGTAAGTCAACCTGACAATCACCAGAGGACGTTCAGGACGACAGAGACAATCACTACTGACATGGACATTGCCACAGCACATGCAGAGCTGTCATCATCGTCGTCGTCATCATCACGGTTACTGCCGTTGTCGTCGCTCGTTCCCGGGACTTTGCCTGGTCCGCCAGAGGGTACCGTGGGTCTGTTGGTCACGGGGGTGGGCGTGGTAACCTGTAAAGAACAGCGAAAAAAGGCTTGATTTCGACATTAACAATCACAAGGACAATGACAATGACAAGATCAATGACAAAGACAATAAAAATCGTTATTTATTTCGCAGGGAGGTAATTTTCCTTGGTCGTTTATGTTGGCGTGATATTATAAAGTTCATGTACACTCAAGCCTACATGCAACAAGAAAAGAAATAACACTTACCCTCCATAAATATTCTCTCTCTGTCTGTCTGTCAGTCTGCCTGTCTGTCTGTTTGTCTTTCTGTCTGTCTGTCCGTCTATCTGTCTATCTGTTTGTCTCTTTGTCTGTCTGCCTCTCTCTGTCTCTCTCACTCTCTCTCTTTCTCTCTCTCTCTCTCTTCCCCCATCCCCCCTCTCTCTCTCTCAGACCCACCCACACACACACACACACACACCCACCCACCCACACACACACACACAATCACACACACACACACACACACACACACACAATCACACACACACACGCGCGCGCGCGCGCACTATCTATTTCCTTCTCTATCTTTCGCTATTCTCTCTCTCTCTCTCTCTCTCTCTCTCTCTCTCTCTCTCTCTCTCTCTCTCTCTCTCTCTCTCTCTCTCTCTCTCTCTCTCTGTGTTTCATTAAAGTGTAGCAATGTCCGTTCTATAACTTCATTGCAGTTGATATGAATGAATTCATATATTTCTGTACTTGATTTATTTATTTTTTTGGAAATAAGTCATTTACCATGGTCAATAGTTGAAACAGGGTATGCAGACTATTATTTATCGTGTTCAGTTCTTTTATATGGGTGTGAGGGCCGTACTTTTGAAATCAATATCAAAAGAAAACTAGAGCAAGAGGTGTTTCAAAAGGAGAATGCTTTAAAAAATGGACAAAAAAAGAAGACAAACCAAGAAGCGCTGGAAATTGCAAAAAGCAACTATCGAGACTATAAGAAAGTAGTAGATGGCATTCATGGGGCATGTATAGAGAAAAAGAGGGCTGGAACAACTAAGTTTGACAAGAAAAATCGAAGTGAAAACAGGTTGCCAAAGACTCCAACGTACAAGACTATTATATAGCCGGAACACAATGCACAACTCATACATGGGGGCCACGAATGAAAGAGAGGGATGGGGAACCATAATAATTACCAATGACACTTTATGATGATAATTTGATCAGGTCGGGACATGTCAAAAGATCACGTGGACTGGCAAATACTGTCCTGCAAGACACGTCACAAGGAGGTAGAGGCAGAGGAAGGCAGAGGAAAGCAGAAGAAAAGATGGGTGGATAATATCTCAGAGCGGACACGTCTGAAACATGTATGGGGCTATGACAGAAGTGGAATGAAATTAGTGGAAAGTCATCCGTGGCGCTCAAACCGTCGACCAGATTTCTCTCTCTCTCTCTCTCTCTCTCTCTCTCTCTCTCTCTCTCTCTGTCTTTCTCTTCTCTCACTTCTCTCTCTCCGTCTGTCTCTCTTCTTTCTCTTCTCTCTCCATACACTATCTATCTATCTATCTATCTATCTATCTATCTATCTATCTATCTATCTATCTATCTATTTATCTATCTATCTATTCTCACCTTCTTGCAAAGACCGTTATAAACCTGTTTAAAGGCCGGTGCGTCCTTGCAGGGCCTGGGTAAGATGGCGCACTCCACAGAGGTCCTTAGTTCGGAGATGTCAGGGTCACAAGACTGGGCAAAGGCCTGCAGCTCACAGTCTACTTGGGTCAGTTTTGACCTTTCACATAGGAGGGGGGGGGGAGATGGAAGATTTTTAAAAAGATAGTTTGAGTACTTGGAAACAGAGAGGCAGATGGACACTTATCAGATATCTGACGCCCCCTACTGCACAATTTAGATCATTCACGAGAAAACTTGTTTTCACCCTGACGGGGCTGCCTTGGATGAGTGGTATAGATAGATAGATAGATAGATAGATAGATAGATAGATAGATAGATAGATAGATGGCTTGGTAGGTAGGTAGGTAGGTAGGTAGGTAGGTAGGTAGGTAGGTGGGTAGGTGGGTAGGTGGGTGGGTGGGTAGGTGGGTAGGTGGGTGGTTGGGTAGGTTGATCGATTTTAAGCCCACCAGTGATCCAGGTCGGCTGTGAAAAACCAAATAACATAGTAACAGTACAAAAATAAAATGCTCTGAGTTAAATACAGTCTTAGTATCTCTCTCTCTCTCTCTCTCTCTCTCTCTCTCTCTTTCTTTCTTTTTTTTCTCTCTCTCTCTCTCTCTTCCTCTCTTCCATAACTCTCACAGGGTTGAAGAGGTTGTAGCAAATTGTGACAAACTCACTCGCAGAGTTTGTCCATGTATTTGGAGGGTGGCACAGCTCCTGTCTGGTAGCGGCCCACTAGTACCTCCCTCATGTTGGTCTCCGTGGACTGCCGGCACTGAGTCACACTCGACGTTGGGGTCGTGAAGCAATTCAGGCCTTCAAAAAACTCTACAAGGGGAAGCAACCGAGAAAGTAAGAAGAGAGGTAATAATATTTGAGAGGTATTGTGCATGTGAGCGTTTATGTATGTGTGCGAGTGCTGTCTGTGGTGTGGTGTGTGTGTGAGTGTATGTGTGTGTGTGTGTGTGTGTGTGTGTGTGTGTGTGTGTGTGTGTGTGTGTGTGTGTGTGTGTTTGTGTGTGTGCGTGTTTGTATCTTTTTTCTGATTTTAAAACCTTTGTCTAACAGACAATCAAATGGTGTTGTAAACGTGAAGATGGCACAACTATATTTTATTGTTTTCTTTGTCAGAGGAAATGGTGACAAATAACTTTTTGTAAATGCTTTCTCTGGACATTGTGGAAGGGGCAAAATGCAACTTAACGATATAATGACTGAAAAGCTGCCCTCTCCCGTTGCACCATCAAACTTGTCCGTTTAGTTCTTTTCTTCCCCCCCCCCCACCCCCCTCACCCCGAAAAAAAAACCACACACACACTGCAAGAACCCCAAAAGCCTGCAAATAGTGCACGGGTAATGACCTACTTGCTTTATCCTTGCACAACAGTCCAGTCGCCGCTTCCATCGCCTCTAGGTCCACCCCTATAGTGTACAGTCTCTCTAACAGGCCAGGACACGTGGCTGTCAGGGGACTCAGGCAGGAGAACAGTTTTTGCCGGTTGCTGGATGGAAAATCAAATAATAAATCAATCAATCAGTCAGTCAGTCAGTCAATCAATAAATCAATTAGTCAATCAATCAGTCTGTCAGTCAATTAAATCAGTCAATAAAAAAAACGAAAGGAGATACAATGAAGGTTGGTTGATTTGATTGAGTGAAAGCGTGAAAAAATGAAGGAAGGAAGGAAAGAAGGAAGGAAGGAAGGAAGGAAGGAAGGAAGGAAGGAAGGAAGGAAGGAAGGAAGGGAGGGAGGGAGGGAGGGAGGAAGGAAAAGGAAGGAAGGAATGAGAAGAATAAAAAGAATTAATGAAACGGGTGGACATAGCTGTAAGGAATGGTGATAAGTTGGCGAAAAAGAGAAAGATACTAGAGCACAAGACATGACATTGGCCAAGTGAGTAGCGAGCTCAGACTCAATAATAATGCCAAGCAAGTGTCGGTGACACGGGGTTTATATGGGTGGTCACTGGGGTGTGACCTTGAGCAAGACACGGCTCCCCAAGCCTATATCAGCCTGAATAAATGAAATGTTCATGAAAGACCAATTGAAATAGTTACAATGTTTTGAAATTTGATAGTCACTTTATCAAACAATAAAAAACCCACTTGCTTTTTGAATTTTTGTTTACAATAACTCTATCACTACATATACTAAATGATCAACTATATAAATCAAAGAAGATTAAACTTTAAAACAATATGTAATTGATAAATATGATATTAGTAAATATACGAGTATAACACTCTTGGATAATTACTTTTTTGGAAATAATAAAAGTTACTTCCCTTGTTATTCTGATATTCTTACCTCCCCTTATAAAATCCAGAATATCGGAAATCTGTCTGTCTGTCTGTCTGTCTGTCTGTCTGTCTGTCTGTCTGTCTGTCTATCTGTCTGTCTGTCTGTCTGTCTGTCTCTCTCTCTCTCTCTCTCTCTCTCTCTCTCTCTCTCTTTCTTTCTCTCTCTCTCTCTCTCTCTCTCTCTCTCTCTCTCTCTCTCTCTCTCTCTCCCTGCTTGTCAGTCTTTGTCTCTCCCTCTATCGTTTGTACTAATAATGACAGATTTGAACATCGTAGGGAGAAGAAAAATAATTCTCTCTTAACATTAGTCTTGTATATAATAATATGGTATTATGGTTTACTTCACACTACACTAATAGAGTTTTATATCTAATTTGGATCAACATCCATTTTGTGGCATCCTTCAGAAACTTCCTCAGAGTTTCTCCAGAGTTTTTCCAAGAACTACAGGAGAAAATTAGCACCACCATCCACAATGCAAACACCTTCTGGGGGCAGTCACAGGAACCACCGGAGATGCAGATCTTGGGGTAGAAGACATTCTGGGCTCTTCTTCAGAAGCAACAAGAGTAGGACTGGGTGCAGCAGCAGCAGAAATATCGAGAAAGCTCATGAAGGCAGGCTGGACAGCACAGGGCTTGACACACATGAAGAAGGATTTGGTGTGTGCAGACTGGTATCTGTAGACTTCTTCGGAGGCAGAGTAACGTTTGTAGATGGTCGATTTGTAGATAATGGCAAGGACAGTGTGCTGTGCGTTTACATGGTAGGGGCGCGAAGCTCGTCGTGTCAACTTTTGCACGCTGTGCTGAGTAACTCAGACTCCCCGTGCAAGATTTTTACACAGCGAGCAATAATAACCCGCAGAGAGTTAAATTTAACACGGCTACCATTCAGATCTCGTCGGCGTGTCACTGTCACTCGGCCACGTACGCAACTTTGCACGCCGAGCTATTTTTGACACTCCCCGAGTCCTCCCCAAGTTTTCCCCGAGCGAGTTATTGACTCGGCGACTCATTTTTCGCTTCGCGAAAAATTTCAGCATGTTTGAAAATTTTGGCAAGCTTCCCGTGAAATAATTTCACAGGGCGAACATGAAATATCACTTTGAGGGGGGGGGGGCGATTGCTCGGCGAAATGTATCCAGAGTAGCCCCGACCTGCTGGACTTCATTACTCCTGTATGTGATAACGCTGCATTAATCATAGACGATGCTACCCCGGGAGTTGGATAGTCCTGTCCCACCGATTTTGTAGCAATTCACAACTGCTCAGGTCTCAATGCGACAAGGATTTCCTGTCCAATAATGCGGTACATTACACTTAAGTTCAAATGTTTCAAACTCCAGACGGGTCAGTCCAGGGACGAACTGTCGTAGTGAGGTAGGGGCCTTAGCGTCACTATAATTGTGACAGTGCGCAGGCCCATTGATGCGTGTGATAAGTGTAGGCAAATAGCATACTGACCTTGCCTGTCTCTGGTCTGCTATTGATACACGTGCGTTCTCCTGTGTTTTTTGTTCTGTTTCGTTACTCTTAAACGTGTAAGAAGGAAGTAAAAGATGCCGGCATCTATGGTGTCGCCGGTTGAGCGCTTCCCCATTGCACACAGCAGATCCGATTTCGAGTTCAATGTATCTTGGTCTTTCTGCCAGGCCGTTGTATCCCTCTCTACCTGGGTTGCTGAAAGGCAGTGTTGAATCTCACCGCCAAAAGTATCTAGATTGTGTCAACGGAGGCGTAAAAAAAAGGAAAGTAAGGATTACAAGACTTCTTTGCTTTCGTAATTTGGCCGAATATACTGACCCTTATGATTTCGAGCTAGAAAACTTTGCCAACCATGCGTTCTCTAACTACATTTTTGAGACAGGAAGATATCCTGCATCTCTCCAGGCATGCCTTCGGAAGGATTAATAATATGCAAAAAGCTTCCATCGTCATTTCTCTCAGCATTCGACTCGGTACACGCAAACTTGTATGAATTTACAGACACATTTGATGAGGAGCAGCAGCTCCGGAAAAGTAGAAGGATAAGAAAGTAACTCAACGAAAATACAACTAAAACACTAAGAATATCGCTCGTACTTTCAAGGTTAGTTTTACGTAATTCTTTAATATATTCTTTTGCATCGACTCCAAATTGTCCAAAACCATGCTGCCCAGGTTAAAAAGAGAGAAAGAAGTAGAAACCAGCGACCCTAATACTGAAAGATTTACTTTGGTTACCTATGTACAAAGACATCCTTTAGAAGCTCTGTCTCTTGTGTTTTAAATCTCCTAACGGGCTTGTACCATACTACATCAAGTTGCATATCTATAGGTAGTCTATACACCTACAAGATTATTAAAATCATCCCCCCCCCCAAAAAAAAACAACAACCCAGGGTAGTGCTACTGACTGAAGGTGTATTTAGGCCATTTCCAAAGAGGGGGGGGGGGACATTAACATGTTCTTATTCACTGTGGAATTGTTAATGGGCTGATTTATCAATGTTTGCTCATACTGTACCGGAACAACAAAGTTGGAACTGCTGCTTTTTCTTTCTTCATCCTTACTATCGTCGTTTTTTCTCTACTTCTTTTGTATGTTTGTCAGTCCCTAGTGAACTCCTTTTTCCGCACTGCTTTGATAGTCAAAGGAGACTTCATGATGTTGTTGAGAGGTGAGCAGATTCCCCGTTTGGACTTCTCTTTTGACATCCACCCCCTTGGCGCTCATATGACCGTATGCAGTTATTGCGAGCGCCGTAAAACCTTACTAAACCTAAACTAAACTAAAATCAGCTATAGAGAAAACAATTTTGATTTAACCAACTAGCCGATGTTAAGTATGAGGCCAGCGCTCTTTCTTTCATATCGGGCTTTAAGTCTTGAACAAGTTA
>NW_004797468.1:204879-206779 GCF_000002075.1 Aplysia californica | reverse complement strand
CACCCAGGCCTTTAATTAAACACAGTTAGTCTATTTACCCATATACCCATATGTTTATACAGCAAACTGAACCCCCCCCCCCCACCCACACACACACACACATACATACACACACACATACATACACACACACACACACACACACACACACACACACATAAACCCACAATCACCCAAAAATGGGAATGCAACGTTTCACCCCAATGACGCCCCAGCGCTTACTTGTGGAAAATAAGAATTATCGTTTCCCCGCAAATGGAATTCGAATACAACTAATTTAGTACGTTGCCAGTTTATCCCTACTCACCAACGGAGAGGTGGGACTTGGATGCTGTAGAAACACAAAGTTATTTTTAAAAAACTTGAATCTCATGTACTTGATATATTTCTCGATGTTGATTTCCCTTGTATTGTATTTTTCTATTGTTTCGGTCCATCTCTTTTTCTTAGTAAGTACTGATGGCCTAATAGGGGCTGTTTATTTGCAGTTTATTGCATTCAGTTTCAGCTTTGTTAGTTGCTGCTGGTCGATGAGTTTTCTTAGGAACAAGAATATGTTCGGTGATGGAGAGCGAAGGTGTTGGCCAAAAGAACTGAAAACTTTCACAACAGTTGGTAGTTCTGGAACAGATTTCTTGAGTCGCCCATAACCTTGCTGGAAACGTTACCCTTAGACCACAGTATACTTCATAAATGTAGTCTTCCCGAGTCCTCAATGACACTTTGTGCGCGTTTACATTAATATTATGTTTCAGAGGTGTTTACAAAATGATCCATCTTGTAACTACTGTGTAAGTGTTTGAACACAATTTGCGGTGAAACGATTTTCAGCCTTCAGCGGGTAGTCTCCTGAGCGTCATTTACGGCAAAACCACTCATGTACCGACACAACACGAACTCACTCGCTCGCGCAAAAGCCGAGAATGTTTCCAGCAGCAGCAGCAGCAGCAGCAGCAGCAGCAGCAGCAGTAGTAGTAGTAGTAGTAGTAGTAGTAGTAGTAGTAGTAGTAGTAGTAGTAGTAGTAGTAGTAGTAGTAGTAGTAGTAGTTGTTGTTGTTGTTGTTATTATTGTTGTTGTTGTTGTTGTTGTTGTTATCATATATGTGTTTTATAGATAGATAGACAGATAGATAGATAGATAGATAGATATCACTAATCCAGTATCTACGTTCCACACAGGGCCCTGAGGCGGCAACGTGGCCAACCCTATTGACACTGCAAGAGAACTTGTACGTATTGACAAACGAACTGAGCAGCACAGCCCAGTATAGATACCGGACTTCCAAGTGTGATGCGATCGAAAACCAGAAGAACAGATCTGTGCCAAATGTGACTGTCTCGTAATACAACAACACCCTTGGGAAATGTGGTTTTTGTCAAAGTAGATCCGGTAAAACAACAACTACTAAAAAGACAAAAATAACAGCAGCAACGAAAAACAACAACAATAACAACCACAACAACAATAACAATAACGACGACAACAAACAATAATGATGACAACAACAGAAGCAACAAAGAATGGACCACCACCACCACAACAACAACAGCAACAACAACAACAACAACAACAAAAACCAACAACCACAACAACGCCAGCGACGCCATAAGCACCTACTTGCAGAAGTTCTCATACTGCGTCTCATTGGTCCCGACTATCGTGTACTTGTCGTCCGCTATAGAGGCGTTAGGGCTCAGGATCGCATCCGGGTTGACGTCAATAGCAGCATAACACTGAATCATGGACTGAGTGGCTTCTTGCTCGCACGCTGGAGGAGAGGGGAACGATAGAATGCATGGGGGAAGAACAAGAACAAGAAAAGGAACGAGTGAAGGAGAGCAATAACAACACACTGACAATAACAATAACGACGACAACAAAAACAACCCCAAATTGATT
>NW_004797468.1:202249-204779 GCF_000002075.1 Aplysia californica | reverse complement strand
ACACACACACACACACACACACACACACACACACACACACACACACACACACACATAAACCCACAATCACCCAAAAATGGGAATGCAACGTTTCACCCCAATGACGCCCCAGCGCTTACTTGTGGAAAATAAGAATTATCGTTTCCCCGCAAATGGAATTCGAATACAACTAATTTAGTACGTTGCCAGTTTATCCCTACTCACCAACGGAGAGGTGGGACTTGGATGCTGTAGAAACACAAAGTTATTTTTAAAAAACTTGAATCTCATGTACTTGATATATTTCTCGATGTTGATTTCCCTTGTATTGTATTTTTCTATTGTTTCGGTCCATCTCTTTTTCTTAGTAAGTACTGATGGCCTAATAGGGGCTGTTTATTTGCAGTTTATTGCATTCAGTTTCAGCTTTGTTAGTTGCTGCTGGTCGATGAGTTTTCTTAGGAACAAGAATATGTTCGGTGATGGAGAGCGAAGGTGTTGGCCAAAAGAACTGAAAACTTTCACAACAGTTGGTAGTTCTGGAACAGATTTCTTGAGTCGCCCATAACCTTGCTGGAAACGTTACCCTTAGACCACAGTATACTTCATAAATGTAGTCTTCCCGAGTCCTCAATGACACTTTGTGCGCGTTTACATTAATATTATGTTTCAGAGGTGTTTACAAAATGATCCATCTTGTAACTACTGTGTAAGTGTTTGAACACAATTTGCGGTGAAACGATTTTCAGCCTTCAGCGGGTAGTCCCCTGAGCGTCATTTACGGCAAAACCACTCATGTACCGACACAACACGAACTCACTCGCTCGCGCAAAAGCCGAGAATGTTTCCAGTAGTAGTAGTAGTAGTAGTAGTAGTAGTAGTAGTAGTAGTAGTAGTAGTAGTAGTAGTAGTTGTTGTTGTTGTTGTTATTATTGTTGTTGTTGTTGTTGTTGTTGTTATCATATATGTGTTTTATAGATAGATAGACAGATAGATAGATAGATAGATAGATATCACTAATCCAGTATCTACGTTCCACACAGGGCCCGGAGGCGGCAACGTGGCCAACCCTATTGACACTGCAAGAGAACTTGTACGTATTGACAAACGAACTGAGCAGCACAGCCCAGTATAGATACCGGACTTCCAAGTGTGATGCGATCGAAAACAAGAAGAACAGATCTGTGCCAAATGTGACTGTCTCGTAATACAACAACACCCTTGGGAAATGTGGTTTTTGTCAAAGTAGATCCGGTAAAACAACAACTACTAAAAAGACAAAAATAACAGCAGCAACGAAAAACAACAACAATAACAACCACAACAACAATAACAATAACGACGACAACAAACAATAATGATGACAACAACAGAAGCAACCAAGAATGGACCACCACCACCACAACAACAACAGCAACAACAACAACAACAACAACAAAAACCAACAACCACAACAACGCCAGCGACGCCATAAGCACCTACTTGCAGAAGTTCTCATACTGCGTCTCATTGGTCCCGACTATCGTGTACTTGTCGTCCGCTATAGAGGCGTTAGGGCTCAGGATCGCATCCGGGTTGACGTCAATAGCAGCATAACACTGAATCATGGACTGAGTGGCTTCTTGCTCGCACGCTGGAGGAGAGGGGAACGATAGAATGCATGGGGGAAGAACAAGAACAAGAAAAGGAACGAGTGAAGGAGAGCAATAACAACACACTGACAACAACGACAACCACGACAACAAAAACAACCCCAAATTGATTTTAACCCTAAGTTTATCTTTATCTGAGTTACACTTTCTGGGCAAGATATCCTCTACATTTTAATAAATTGCTTCCAATTAGAACCAAATTATTCCCTTCCAATTTGTCCTTGCCTGCACTTGCCCTTTCTTTGGAGATGGGCTTGATCTTTCGGAAAATGAACTCCGTGATATTAGATAAACCAACCCCCCCCCTACCCCAGCCCCTCACCCTGCTCACCCATCCCTCCTCATTCCTCTCTACCCTCTCCCTTCCTTCATCCCCTCAACCACTCACCCCCAAACCTCTCCAAATACTCACGTGCCTCACCACAGATCGCATCCTTGAAGGCAAGTAGCTGCCCTCCCCTCCCTCCCCTCCCCCTCAAATACTCACGCGCTCCACAGATGGCGTCCATGAAGGCAAGTAGCTGCCCTCCCCTCCCCAGCACGCCCAGACGGTCCTGCTCAGTACACTGGGTGCTGTTGAACTGCTGCATCTGTCCCAGCACGCACGGGATAATGTTGTCCTGCATGCTAACACTGATACGGAGGCAAACACACACATAAACAAACAAGCACAGGAAACGCATTGGGCTTAATTATCGTGCCTTCTTTTTGTTAATAATAATGATAATAGCAATAAGGATAATTTCATCATCATCATCATCATCATCATCATCATCATCATCATCATCATCATCATCATCATCATCATCATCATCATCATCATTGTTTGGTAAGCAGGGTAGGAGGGCGAGTCTTGTTTTAATTTTAGACAAAAATAAAATATCAATATAAAATGTTTA
>NW_004797468.1:199071-200710 GCF_000002075.1 Aplysia californica | reverse complement strand
ATACCCTGAAGCTGCATGTCAGTGGTTCCGTTGTGACCAGGGCTATTGAAATGTTGGCCGACTGGGGTGCCTGAGTGGTTTTGTTTTGAGTACCTGTGATTGTTAAATCTGGCCCTAAGAGTGGTTGTGGTTTGTCCTACATATTGGGCAGAGCATATTTTGCATGTTATTAAGTAGATTACATTTTTAGTTTCGCAGTTGATGTTATCTCTAAGAACTTTTTTGAAAAGAAGTCCCTCTACATGGTTGGTTTCTGTCATGCAAGGGCATGTTTTGCACCTGGGTTTCTTGCAGGGGTGGTTCTGGGGGGTTTGTGAGAGGTTGTTTTGAGGTGAAGGAAAATGTATCGTACCTTTCGTACGGATGAGAAGGTTGCTAAGGTTGGGGGGTTGTCGGAGAGCGATTAAAGGGGGCTAAGGGAAGCACTTCATCATCTTGTCAGATTTTTCTAAAATATATTTGTGCTGGTTGTGGATGTTGTGGACATTGGGCAGCTTTTGGTGGTGAGTGGTGACATAGAATGGCCTTTTCTTATGAGGTTTGTGGAGTTTGTAGCTAAGTAGATCCTTGTGCCTGAGTTTGCACACTTTGTTTATGGTGGGGGTTATAAAACTGTTTTGGTATCCACTGCGAAGAAGGTTTACCCTGAAATCTGTAATTTTAGCATTAAACCATTCATCCCTGGAACAAATGCGTCGGAGTCGGGGCGCACCACTGTAAACAACGGAACGGAAAATATGTTTGGGGTGGTTGGAAGAAGGGGGGAGGTAGCGCTTAGAATCGGTTGGTTTGAGGTGGAGGTCTGTCTCAATGTTGATATTGAGAAGGTGGATGGAGAAGTCGAGGAAAGCTGTAGACTTTCCGGAGTTGGAGTGTGTGAATTTGATGGTGTCATGGACGCTGTTGATGTCCGAAAGAAATTGATGCGTTTGTTCAGAATTACCATCATGTAGGGCGATAATGTCGTCCATGTATCTCATGACCAAAAAAGGTTGGTTGGGAAGGGGGGGGGGCGATGTTTTTACGCCAAAATTCTGCCTTAAAAATGTTGGCATGGGAAGGAGCTACAGGTGTTCCCATGGCTGTTCCTGTGAGTTGAAGAAAATGTTGGTCGTTGAAGGAGAAGTTGTTTAGTGTAAGGACTAGTTCCAGGAGTTGACAATTTCTTTTATTTGACATGGGGTGAGGCTAGCGAGAGCAAAGCGGCAGGCTTCGACTCCTTCTTTGAGTGGGATGTTATTGTACATGTCTACAACGTCTATGGCCAAAATGTTGGTGTTGTCTGCAATTTGCCTTTTTTCATTCAGTGTTTTAATTTTTTGAAGGACATGTAAGTTGTCCTTGACCCAATGGTTGCCGCAGAAGTCGGGGACGAGGGGTTTAAAAATGCTGTCTAGCCAGTAGGAGGCTCCAGTGGTAGAGCCACTGATTTGTGAAATTACACCCCTAAAAGGAGGAAGTATTGAGCCTTGTTTGTTTGGTTTGTGGATTTTAGGGAGGCCGTAGAAGTGGGGGCAGGATACCTCACCGTGGAGAATACTCTTGTTTATTTCGGGGAATATCACTTTAAGTTGTTCCAGTGTACGGATTTGTTTGTGAATAGCCTTAAGGTGAGAGGAAGTTGGGTCTGCAGTGAGTG
>NW_004797468.1:189825-198086 GCF_000002075.1 Aplysia californica | reverse complement strand
TGGAAGAAGAAGAAGAAGAAGAAGAAGAAGAAGAAGAAGAAGAAGAAGAAGAAGAAGAAGAAGAAGAAGAAGAAGAAGAAGAAGAAGAAGGAGAGAGAGAAAGAGAAAAAGAGAGAAAGAGAGAGAGAGAGAGAGAGAAAAAAAGACAAGGAGAGAGCACAACGACGTCTTCTCTTATGCGGTGTTCACATATACAGGAGTAACGAAGCTGAGTAAGACAAAATTTCTAAGTCCAGCAGGTCGGGGCTAATCTGGATACATTTCGCCGAGCAATCGGCCTCCCTCCCCAAGTGATATTTCATGTTTGCCCTGTAAAATTATTACACGGGAAGCTTGCCGAAATTTTCAAACATGCTGAAATTTTTCGCCGATCGAAAAATGAGTCGCCAAGTCAATAACTTGGGGAGGACTCGGGGAGTGTCAAAAATAGCTTGGCGGGCAAAGTTGCATACGTGACCGAGTGACAGTGACACGCCGACGAGATCTGAATGGCAGCCGTGTTAAATTTCATGCTCTGCGGGTTAAATTGTTGCTCGCTGTGTAAAAAGCTTGCACGGGGAGTCCGAGTTACTCAAGTATGGCGTGCAAAAGTTGACACGACGAGCATGTAACTATTTCCTGTCGCCAGGTATTGAAGAGTGACAACCAGCTTGATGTCAAGTTCCAGTGACTGCCTCCAGAAAGTGTGCATTGTGGATGGTGGGGCCAATTTTCTCCAGTAGTTTTTGGAAAACTCTGGAGAAAATCTGAGGAGGTACCTGAAGGACGCCACATCTCCAGCTTGCAGTTCAGCCATCAGCTTCTCAAACTGTCCTAAATTCTTATGAGGTCCTCCTTTTCCTCCTCTTCCTCCTTTTCCTCCTCTTCTCCTCTTCTTACACCAGCACAACAGCAAGAGCACCATTATTATGTATACATGAAGTATACTATACATTCATCGTCTGTGTCATGAGACATGTTGAAGGAATGAGCACAAAATTTTGCCCCCCTCTTTATGCATTATAACATTGCACGCCGACTAACTCGGCGACGGGTCGGCAAGGTAGTCAGCATGGACGGTGAGTATGTCAGCGTATTAAATTTTACTCAGTCGCAGCGTTTCTTGGCTCTGCAAGTGGACAGGATTTAAACTAATTGCAAGGCACGACACTCGGCGAAACGCCCGGCGATATGCTCGCTGTCCTAAATTAATGCTCGGCGAGCGTCTCCCCGAGTGCTCACCGACACAACAATGTCAACAGTCATGGCCAGATGCTTGTCACGATTAAACCTGAATTTGATATTATCTTATGGGGAATTGCTTGTCGACTCTACTCCTGTATGTGTGAACACAGCATTAGACTATCCAAAAATTCTACGTTAATAACCTCTGAAAAAAAGAATAAAAGAATGGGTCATGAACCATTTAGAGTTAAGTAATATTGGGGAAAAAAAGTATTTTCGGTCAAAAGTGAAAAGGATCAAAGGATGGGTAGCATTTCCTCACCTGCATAAAAACTCCAGAAAAGACTCGTAGGTATAAGTCGGGGGAATCCCGCCCGATCTGTTTGCACTGAGGACATAAATGACCCCCGTGAAGTTGACCCCGTACGACTCGAAACATTGTGGCGCTAAAGCGGCTTCGAACCTGGAACTACACACGTTCTGCGTCTGAGGTGGCTGTTGCTGACCGGTGGTCAGTGTGAAGAAGGATGTCAGTGTTACAACCAGGGCTGGGGATGTGTAAATAAAAGCTTTTGCTTTTGATCGTCTTATATGGCTTTGTGTGCTGTGGGGGGGGGGGGTGTTGGTTTTGTTAGAGGGGAGAAACGTTTTATCGGGTATGTAAGTCTTTCTGCTGAGCTTTTTTCTACTAGGATGCTGTAGCCATCTCGGCCTCTGACAGGCAGAGTCGTAAGGTCTATCCCAATAAATAAACTACATTGTATCGAAGGGGGCGTAAAAACACCTATATTAACAACAACAACAACCATGTGGCGTCGGTGGCCTAGTGGTCAGGCTCTCGGACTCGCAACCGTAAAGTCGTGGGTTCGAATCCCGTCAGGGGCCCGACGTTGTGTCCTTGGGAAAGGCACTTTGCACAAATTTTTCTCACTTCACCCAGGTGGAAATGGGTACCCGGCTATAGACAGTGAACGCTCTTGTCAGTTTGAAAGTGTTTGAGCACGTGAATTCCGCAGCTTGCACTGTATACTTCCGCGGAAGCCGAGAATGTTTCCGAGTATTCTCAGAGGGTCTTGAGCATGATATGCGCTATGGTATGGTATGGCTCTTTTCGTCTATGCAGACGGTCAGTTTAGCTTAAGATGGTCTCAAGGTTGTCTTCATGCAGCTTCTTTCATGGTAAATTTTCCTCTGTTTGAAGCGCAGATTCTGTCGCAGTGCTTGCATGTCAGTGACGTAGATCGAAGCTCTGTTTTTCCGCTGTTTTCCTTTCGTCGTTGGCTCTTCTCAACCTCGTTGTTTCTAAGGCTGTTCTCTAGCATTTTAGTTCTTTCCTTTATAATTTTCCTCCATGTTTTCCGGTCCTCAGCTATTTCTTCCCAGATGTTAAAATCTACTCCAAGCTTAGATAAGCTGTTTTTGCAGGTGTCTTTGTACCTCAATTTTGGTCTTCCCCTCTGTCTCTTTCCCTGGGCAAGTTCTCCATAGAGAAGTTGCTTCGGAATCCGGTTGTCATCCATTCTCTTGACATGGCCAAGCCATCTCAATCTTTTTAAACACAGGATAGTTGTCATGCTCTGGAGGTTTGCCTGTGTCAACACTTCAACATTTGTAACCTTGTCACTCCACGAAATGCCTAAGATCTTGCGGCAGCATCTGAGTTGGAAAATGTCGAGGCGCTTTTCTTGTCGATTGTACAAGGTCCATGTTTCAGATCCATAAAGGAGTGTGCTGAGGACACATGCTTCGTAAATCTTGATCTTTGTTTTGATGGTTTATCTTTTGTTTTCCCATGCTCGTTTTGTCAGCCTTCCAAAAGTTGTTGCTGCTTTCCCTATCCTGGTGTTGATCTCATAATCAAGTGATGTTGTAGAGCTGATGGTAGACCCCAGGTAACAGAACTTGTCCACTGTCTTAAGTTCTTTGTCGTTCAGCCACATATGGCTCTGCTCTGCACCTTCTTGGGTAAGGATAACTGTTTTCTTAACACTGATGACCAAGCTAAAGACCTTGCATGCTGTTGATAGGCGGTCCATCATTGTTTGTAGGGTTGATTCACTGTGAGCAACAAGAGCAGCATCATCGGCGAAGAGAAGGTCTCGTACTGTTGTTTTGTTAATCTTGGTCTTGGCCTTGAGTCGAGCAAGATTGAAGAGCGACCCATCAGTTCTCCAGTGAAGGAAGACATCCCCTAGTGACTCTTTGAATGCGTATTGCAGTAAGACAGCAAAATAAGTGCTAAAAAGGGTTGGTGCTAAGACACAACCTTGCTTTACTCCGCTATTGATGTTGAAACTGTTTGATGTTGAACCGTCAAACTGAATGGTGGCTTTCATATCTTCGTGGAATGAGATGATGAGCTGTAGCAGTATTGGGGGACAGCCAATTTTTCCAAGCACCATGTACAGTCCTGATCTACTGACTGTATCAAAAGCCTTTGTCAGATCGACGAACGCAGTATGTAATGGCAGTCGTTGCTCCCTGCATTTTTCTTGTAGCTGACGAATAGAAAAGATCATGTCCATTGTTGAGCGGTTTGATCTAAAAACCGCATTGGCTCTCTGGTAGGACTCTTTCTGCTAGTTTCTGAAGTCGCTTCAGGATGATCCTAGCGAAAGCTTTTCCAGTGATGCTTAGCAGTGAGATACCTCTGTAGATGTTGCAATCTCCTTTGTCCCCTTTGTTTTCGTAGAGTGTGGTGATTTTGGCATCTCTCATGTCATGTGGAATTTCTGCTTTCAGCCAACAAGTCGTAGGTAGCTTGTAGAGATATGGGAGGAGAGTCTCTTTGTTCTCTTTCAGCACTTCAGCAGGTATGTTGTCATTTCCTGCTGCTTTTCTGCAAGCGAGTTGTTCATCGATTGCAGAGGAAAGTTCTTCTTCTGTTGGTGTTGTATTAAGTTCTGACATTTCTGACATTATATGGGCTATATAAATGCAATTATTATTATTATTATTATTATTATTATTATTATTATTATTATTATTATTATTATTATTATTATTATTATTATTATTATTATTATAAAACAACAGCAATAACCACAACATTTACAATAATAACAACAACAGCAACATATATTATTGCGGGCCTTATCTAGATCTAGATCTAGTGGTGTAAACACCTGCAATTGCTTTGTTCACTCATTGAAACTGAGCTAACATCTTGTTACCAGGTACTTTGTAATTTTATAGCTGCCATCTTAAATTTTCAATGGCTAGTAGGCTAGGCCAATGAATAAAGTCAACCTTGCTCAAAGTAAGCACTTTTTCGGTCCTGAGGTGTTGAATTTATCAGAATTCCATTGTAATTTGTTTAATTTGTAATTAAGGTGCTTTAGACAATGACATGAGTCTCATTTTTTTCCTTATTAGTAGTAAGAAAGAGTTGTGCAATATTTTACTTGAATTATTTACTCTGTTAATTTTTAGTGAATGTAGAACTGAGTGTATCATTATGTACATGTATGTGTGTATGTGTACACATGTTTTTCATGAATGTTGTGTAAAGCGCAAAACACGGATTTGCGCGATATAATGTCATATTATTAATATTACAAGTGAACAATGTAATAATACAGGATGGGAGGGAGGGGAGGAGGCAAATGTAAGAAAAGTGTTGGGGGGGGGGCAAAAAGTCCCCAAAAAGTGTAAGATTATATTTTAACAGCCCTTTACAAGAGAGTGACAAATACAAAATAGAAGGAGGGGAAATCAGGATGATAGATGTTTGATAGGGGAAAAGGAGCAAACCACACCAGAGCACCCGCAAATCACCAAATAAAAGGATTTAAGTCTGCTCAGTCTCAAGAAAACAACATAATAAGCAGCATCGTATTCTTTGTCAGAACGCAAGACAATAATTTGTCATGATAGGATCACAGTTGTCTGGGTCCTGGTGGGATTTTCTTTTCTCAGGATTTTCTAACTGCCTGACCTTGACCTAGGTGGACGTATATCAAAATAGATAATTTTGTTATTCCCATTATCAAAGAAGGGGGAGGGGTATAGTTTATTCACCCTCGTCTGTCCATGTTAAAGAATTCTTGCTCATTTATTAATTTACCTCTATGTCCACGATGCTTTCCATGGCACTTCTACAAAACAGCGACCAAACAAAAACATTTTTAAAAAATCTTGATCCAGTAATAAAATTTGTTTTTTCTTTGGGCCTTATATCAAAAACTGCTCTTTGGATGCACACACAGAATCACTAAAAATAAATAATAATCGACTTACAGAAACGGTAAACAGGGGTGACTAAGTCACCTTTTTTACCTTCCGGGATTCCTGATTTAAAAACTCGTGAGTTTAAGTTAATGTTTCTGGGTTCAAATTAGGGGGATGGGTGAATAGTGTTTATTAGATCCTTTTGGGGTCAATTATGTCCAATTAAAGAAATTATGAAGGAAAAGAGGGGGGGGGGGTGCCTTAGTCAGTCATCCCGGCATGGGGTGACTTAAGCATCGTCATATAAGGGACTTTTTTCCCATAATAAACCCCACATCAGGGTAACTGAAGCATACTAGCAGAAGTGTAGACCATTGAATTTCTTCAATTCAGAAATATTATTCATTTATTTTCAATTGGGTAGAATAATTCCCAGGATTTCATTGTAAAAAACACCAAAAATATCATTTCAACGTGATGAATGTCACATTTATAATCCCGGTAATTATTTAACAAATTTGAGCGAATCAAAGTTGCAATGTATCCCCATGTTGAAAAATAGCAAAACACAACATGCATGGGACCGTACGAGATCTAATCTACAGTTCAAAAGGTTCATTCGAATTTCGTTTTCAAAGAGGTTCCTGGTTTATCTTTGTTTTTTCAACGCCTGTATCAGATTGATCCGTTAGGTCCAAGCCTGAGTAGAGAAGTTCCTATTTTGCAAGCTGTTTTTATCCACTGGTTGTACCGATCTGCCCTCATTACTGGCAGATACAGACGGCCCAGCTTCAGGATCATTACCAATGCTCATCCCGGAGCGCCATATTTTTCCTTTTGCGACGAGGTCTCTTTGCAGGAGCAGCCGGATCACCAAATCGCATTTCAAGGAGCATACCACACCTTGATTCGAGAATACCTCCAAAACAGGAGTACCGGTACCAGTATTATTAGCTTCCTCTCTCTCCCCCTCTTAGAGGATCGCGTGGAAGTCTGTTAAGGACTGGTTATTAATTTATCAAGATGGTTGATTCATCATTTGTACAAAAGACCAAGTGGAATTTTAAAAAGGCGAACTGGGAGCTCTACAAGACAATAACAGAAAAGCTCCTGAAAGATATTACACCAAACCCCTCTGTTGATGTCTACTGTGGCGCAATAACAGATTCCCTGCTCAAGGCTGCAGCTCTCTGCATCCCTAGGGGGTGCAGGAAGAAGTACAAGCCCTTCTGGAACGAGAACATTGAACAAGCAGTCCAAGATAGAGAAAATGCTCGAAAAACTCTTGAAAGCAATCCTACAACAGGAAACAAAATTAACTACAAAAAAGCCTCAGCTAAGGTCAAACAGACAACCATCTTGGCCAAAAGAAACAAATGGAGCACCACAGTTGCAGACCTTGACCTAGGTAGAAACGGAGCCAAAGCATGGTCACTTCTCTCCAACATAGCTACACCACACACTGACCAACATAGAGTCTGTCTGAAAAGACTGAAGGAGAAAGAGCATGCGCCAAATGCAAGCATCTCTCTCTCTTTGAAGATGACGTCACACTCACTGAGCTCAACAGGGCAATGAAGAAACTGAAGCCCCACAAATCCCCAGGACCAAATAAGATCCACAATGAAATGCTTGTCAACCTCACTCCCGTTAGTAAGGGTTATATTCTCCAGCTGATCAACAAGACGTGGAATGAAAACACCATCCCCAGGACCAAATAAGATCCACAATGAAATGCTTGTCAACCTCACTCCCGTTAGTAAGGGTTATATTCTCCAGCTGATCAACAAGACGTGGAATGAAAACACCATCCCCAGAGCATGGAGAAACGCCATCATTACACCCATTCTCAAGAAAAGAAAACCTGCTGAAGAAATGAAAAGCTATAGACCCATTTCACTCACCTCATGCATCGGGAAACTGGCAGAGAGAATGGTCAACCACCGCCTATACTGGTGGTTGGAAACAACCGGTGCCGTGGACAGCAACCAAGCAGGATTTCGTGCGGGCCAACGAACAGATGACCAGCTCTTCAGGCTCACTCAGAAAGTCCTTGATGGCTTCCAGGAAAAGAAACACACAGTGGCAGTATTCGTTGACCTCCAGCAAGCCTACGACAGGGTATGGAGAAAAGGCCTCCTGTGGGAATCCACGGGAAACTACAGATGGGAGAAGACCTTCCTTACAGACAGGACGATCCAGACCAGGATTAACCATGGTGTGTCATCCAAAGCTGTACTGGAGGAGGGCCTACCCCAGGGTTCCTCTCTGAGTTGCACACTTTTCCTTGTTTTCATCAACGACCTGCCTGAGATACTGAAATCGGAGAAGGCCCTATGTGCCGACGACCTAGCCATCTGGCATACAAGTAAACAAGCTGGCATCAGTGCACGGCTTATAAATGAGGATCTAGATAGATTCAACAACTACTGCTGCAAGTGGAAACTAAAAGCAAATTGCACCAACACAATCTACACCGTCTTTACAAAAAGCCATAAAGTTGCAAAGCAAAATCTCACCATCTCACCTGCAGGAAACAAACTAGAAAAAGTTGAAAACCCGACCTACCTTGGGATCGAGCTGGACAGACAGTTTTCATGCAAAAACCATATCTGGAACCTGAAGAACAAGGCCAACAAGAGACTTAACCTTCTCAGACGACTGGCTAGCACTTCATGGGGAGTGGACAAGGAGGCACTCAGACAGCTATATGTTGGCTATGTACGCTTTGCCATGGAATATAACCTAACCTTACAGACAATCTGCAGCAAACCAACTCAGAGGTCTCTTGACAAAATCTAAAATCAAGCTGTACGATTTATCTCCGGAGCTTTGGGATCCACTCCAAATGCAGCTTGTGAAATCCACACGAACCTGGAACCCTTGGACTTGCGGAGAGAGGCAGCAGTTGTGGAGATGAGTGATTC
>NW_004797468.1:182325-184825 GCF_000002075.1 Aplysia californica | reverse complement strand
GATTCACTACTGGTTGCTTCTTAGGCAAAAATTTAACGGTTATGCTTTATAGTCAACCGGCATAGTATCCTCATCCTTTGAAAATCATCTTCATCGTCGGTCAATTCTATGTAGATAGAATCCGTGGCTCCTTTGAGAGTGAGTCTTCTCAGCGTCGGTCTAAGCGCCACAACGTTCAGCGTACCGTATGAAAAACGTCTCGGGAACGCCCTGGAAAGTGACCTAAAAAATTCGCCGGTAAATCGAAAAGTGTTCAAGCCACTCAACTTCTGACAGCAAGAAACAATTCCAAAATGGTATCTGAATACTTTTTGAAATTTTGACAGTGAAAAACGAAAAGGCAAATTTTTTGTTGCATGCACAAGTGCAGGAATCCAGGGTGGCGCGCCCCGTCGTGAAAGGTTGTGAAATAGCGCGCGCCAAAGAGGAGCGGTACGTTCCGAGGGAATATAAAAACAGCGCGCCAACGTGGAGCGGCGTGTTGCGAAAAGGTTAAAACCTTCAAATTTTTTGCCATATCTACAGATCGAAGGGCTAGAACCCAAATGGCCGCTGGATGGGAAAAGTAAAGTAAAAGTAAAGTATCATTTGCAAAATCCTGCCATCAAGTTTTGATCCTGGTTTGGTAGCTGCTTATAAAATAATTTACCCTGTCATCCCTTGGCATCTTTGATCCTCGAAGTTGTAACACGGTCTTTGTCAAGAATTCTTCTGACGATTATGCGCACGTCTAAGATGTCGTATGGAAACCCTTTTCTAAAATGAAAAGGAGACGCTCTACGCTGGCAGTGTCCTGGTGGTGTGACAGAACAATCTGGCTTCCAGGAGATGGTCGACTCGGGGTTCAGTGCCAAATCTTTGAAAGACTTAGTGTCTATTCTGTACCTTGTGCACACGCTCTTCTGAGAACTAGCGGCAGCACGTTCGTCCTGTGCCTTTTGGCGTAAATCATCAGACGTTTTGTCGTATACTCGTGCCCCAGGCTTCGGCTTGTGTAGCTTCGTAACATGTTGTCTATGTATTGTGTTAAAGCAATCTGAAAAAAAAGACAACTGAAAAAAAAAAAACATAAAAATTATTAGTGATACTGTAAGTTAAAAAATATTTTTAAACAATATTCATTGCAATTTGTCAGGTCACTGCTTTCATGTCTTAAAATGTGACAGTACGATCAATGGTTCCTAATGGTTGAACAAGTACCGGTACCGTAACCAAAAAGGACTATGGGAAATCATGCGTTCATAATTTAAAAAATACATAATATAAACGGCCCGCTTTCAATTCTGACAAATAAACCCACATGTTGCGACCCTGATATTTTGAAAGAGAAGGTATATCACTACAAGATTAGAAATTGTATGTAGATCTAGGGGGAAAAAATATATAAATAAATGAGCCTAGATACAGTCATTAGCTCAGGATGCCTTTGCCACACCGACCATGTCAATGGACACCGCGGTGACTAAGGCACCCCCTGTCAAAACCTTACTTTACGTATTTTCTTTCAAATACATGCATTACATAGCTCATCTGACTTACTAAGAGCCTTATACTCTCCTTAAAACATTTTAAATGCTATAGATTAGGAGGTACTCACCAAAGTTTGAAGGAATTCTGCAGGGGTCAATTTCAAATGCAGACGATAGCCATCTTAAAACAAGCCTCAGGTCGGTCCTCAAAAATGGTTTAGATTGAGATATTTTAATGTAAATACACCACACATTAATTTCACTTTTAGATAATGCATTGGAAATTACTAAAAATCACTTTTTATACATAGAAAAAATTATCCTAAAATAAGATCTATCAGGACATTTTTCCCAGTTACCTGACTTAGTCTCCACGGAGTGCCTAAGTTACCCCACTTTACGGAACCTTGTTTTCCAATCACATATTTTGAGCCATGTAGATTTCATCTCCGGCTGTCTTGACGTCTCCACGTGCTCCTCGTGAATCTCGAAAATTAATCATTCGGTCTTTTGAATCGAGTTTCAGGCGAACATTAAAGTTTGGTGTTGAGGAAAATATGTCAACTTCTAATTTTTTAGGTGTATGTTGTTAAGGAACATGTGTCAAATGTTTTATTTGTTTGGTATGTGCTGGGTTTTTACCCACTTTAGGCGTACATCAAAGAAAACGGGTCAGAACCTTAGTTTGCAGTGACCTTTATGAATTGGCTTTTCGATTCTGTTGGTCATCAAACTTTTAGACCTGTCTGCTAAGATCTGAGGCGATTAAACAGGGCAAATACCGTGGAACAGCTTAAATTAGATCTATAAACGCCACTCATACTGTTATAATCAATATAACATTTTAAAAACGCCATCATGAAAGTAAACAATAAGTGACTGTTTTGATCTTTAACGTCCCAGGGGTCTCCAAACTTAATTGGCCGGCGTTTTTGGTATAGCGGATAGGCACTTTGCCATCTCATGCGTAAGCTCCTGAGAAGAAGAAGAAGAAGAAGAAGAAGAAGAAGAAGAAGAAGAAGAAGAAGAAG
>NW_004797468.1:177823-181829 GCF_000002075.1 Aplysia californica | reverse complement strand
AGACAGACAGACAGACAGACAGACAGACAGACAGACAGACAGACAGACAGACAGAAACAAAACAGACACATACAAAGAGACAGACAGAAAGATAGGCAGAAAGAATGAGACCGACAAATATTAACAGATGGACAAAAACATGGGCAGAATTAATTACAGATAGACACATACAAACAGACAAGCACAATGAAAATTATAATCTAATTGCTTACAGATGTAAAGCCCAATTCCTCCTGTTGTCTTGAAGTTGACAGACAGTCCCTGGCCAGTAAATGCCATTGTAAGAAATGTAAACGTTCAAGCTGTGGGTCTGATATGAAACGTCCGATGAAAAACAATACCGCGCACAAGTTGTGTATTCTCTGGACAGCACAAGATACACGCCTAGCTTTTCGTAAATGTCTTCAAAATTGTTCAACGTTCTCGACAAGGTAATAAACTGCGAAATCTTTTTTATTGTGTTTAATTCGTAATACGTGAGACGTTTTGACTAAAGACACTGTCCAGAAAAAATAGATGCCCAGATCTACGAGAGTATTATTTATCCACCTGGTAATACTATTATAAATGTTCCCCGTGTGCCTATCCCTATGTGTCCCTAACCAACGGCAAAACAGATTCTGACGGGACACTCAAAGGCTTTTTTTCCGCTCAACAATTAACTTCCGCTTTGAAACAGCGATCACTGTGTACGTTGGCTAAACGACGGTTTACAAGTGGTGTATTCCTCCGCGTGACGTCATAGTCTTAACCCTGTGTTTTACGTACGTGTTCCGGGGCTGAATTTGAATGTCACCACAGTCTTAAGGGTGAGAACATCCAAACATCGAATTGCCCTGGCCTCCTGGGGATTTATTTTTTTTTTTGCTAGGGAAAAAATGGGGAAGGGGTTGGGAGAGGGGCGAGGGAGAGGGAAGGCTTGGACTTACGTGTGACTTTAATCTCATGTCGGTGTGATTAGTAATAAAACTAGTGTAGTGACGTTTGCAACCACTTGCGTGTGCAAACATCCCGGGAGTATAGATAATACACATACACGTACGCATGCACACGTGTACACACGTGTACACACGCGCACTCGTCCACACAAACAAGGGCACCCACGCACACACACACACACACACACACACACACACACACACACACACACACACACACACACACACACACACACACACACACACACATATGACGCACCTCGCGCTCATAGGCATTCTCACATAAACTTACGCATAATATGGTTGCGCCGAAGGCTTGCGCTAATTTGTCATGCCTACTGAGCAAGCATCCATCCAATCCTTATAAGAAACTGTATACTGGAATGTGAGCTTCCCCTCTCCCAGCTTAAAACATACAATGACATACATTGTTTGAAAAAAGATTATCCATGCAAAGTTCAATGACTATGTCATCTTTGCACCAATTTAAACACATCATGCTGCCCCCTCCCACCCACCCTTTTCTCTCTCTCTCTCTCTCTCTCTCTCTCTCTCTCTCTCTCTCTCTCTCTCTCTCTGTCTCTGTCTCTCTCTCTCTCTCTCTCTCTCTCTCTCTCTCTCTCTCTCTCTCTCTCTCTCTCTCTCTCTATTTCTCTCTCTTTCTCTCTCTCAAAGAATTCACCTAACAAGTATGATTTTTAATGAATAAAATCGGCTTGTGGGTTCGAAAAATACATGTATCAAGTTGTGTTTCTTGTTTTGTTGCTTGTTTGGTTTGCTTGTTGTTGATGTTTTTGTTGGGTTGGTTTGTTTGTTGTTGTTTGTTTGTTGTTGTTGTTTTTTTTTGGGGGGGGGGGGTTGGGGGGGTCTCATTTCTTTTTCAAAATTTCAACCAAACTAAATAAAATGCATACGTTTACAACTTCTAAACAATCAACCATGTTGTGTATTTGCGTATTAATTAAGGAACAGCTTAGTTTGAAACTGATACGACTAAACGGGGAAAGTACGTATGCTCCAAGTGTGGATCATTTCTTCCCAAACAAGCAGGAATACTCTTAATACACCGTTGAAAATTTCGAACAAGACTTCAAGACTAGCATGTTTCTCGGTCAATTCTTTGGACAATGGGTTTCAACCCATGGATTGTTTATGTTTATTTACATAGGCTTTGCCTGTCTTCCAAGAGCTACAATGGGAAAGATTGCGCTTCGAATGGGTGATCTTTTCGACATACTGTTTTGGATGGGTATATCACTTTTGGATAGATGTATTCTTTAAAGCACGTAACAAGCTATATTTAATTTTTTTAATTTGTTAAGTGTAATGTTTTGATCAGTTTTGTTTCTAAAATTGTTGGGGGGTTTTCATTGATATTTTTCGAACAAATCAATTGATTTTTTAAATTTATATTGAAAAATCTGGTTTTTCTTGGGTTGAATTTTAAAACTTTGAACTGCATTGGAGAAGGGGATTAAAACTCCGACTTAAATGACAACTTAAACCAATAACAACCCTAAAAAAACAACCAAAAGCCTTGTACAGATTCCTGCTCCCAGACGCATGGGACCTTCAGAAATGAACTTAACTTAGATATCAAACATTAATATAAACCATGCACACAAAAAATCTGCAATATTTTTAACAGATGTTGATAGTTAGGAGGGGAGATGTTTAAGTGTAGCTCAATTTTTTCTGGGTCCCTCACGTCATCCGAAGTATCAATATCAATCACTACTGATAAGTTTGGGACATCTTCTTACACGAACTGCTTTTACATTGAAGCCATCAATCTATCTAAAATATGTTTATCTATCTATCTATCTATCTATCTATCTATCTATCTATCTATCTATCTATCTATCAATTGTTTCTGGGTTTTACAAATCGTTTGATGTGTAAATACACATTATCACTGGCTAATTTGTGACAATTTTGTATTGGTCTACGACTTGTCCCACATTCTTTTACGCCAACGTTATCAACACTATACACTATTACTTCCAACTGTCAAATGCTGGAGTATGATAGTTCGATACCTTAACCTTAAATCTTTTGTTATTAGGGAATTTTTATGTCTGCATTAATTTTCTTTCCAAAATAGGTACAAGAAGACCAAGGATCACTTATTTAGATAATGCGGTCAGATGGGTGAAATACCAGTTTAGTTTTTTCGGAGAGTCCGGGCAGTTTAAGGAGTGGCGAAATGTGATCGCAGATGTGACAGGATAGTTTAGATTTCTTAGACTTTCCTGTCAGAAAAAGTCCATAAAAAGGCAGCCATAACTTTAATTTTCATTGTGTCGATCCTGATGGAAAACGGATTCCTTCT
This sequence comes from Aplysia californica, assembly GCF_000002075.1. Classification (NCBI taxonomy): domain Eukaryota; kingdom Metazoa; phylum Mollusca; class Gastropoda; order Aplysiida; family Aplysiidae; genus Aplysia; species Aplysia californica. The sequence continues at coordinate 178,559 of NW_004797468.1, read as the reverse complement.
ATCTTAGTGTTGAGATTTGGGAACCTTGGCTTTTAAAAAAATCAAGGGTTCACAAAGTACTGACAAGGTTTTTCCCCCTCATAAGATAAGATAAGCAAAGATAAGATAAGATAAGATAAGATAAGATAAGATAAGATAAGATAAGATAAGATAAGATAAGATAAGATAAGATAAGATTCATCTCCACAAAGAGGCAAACAGCCTTGATACCTCTCGAAACAATTCAAATTCAGAGACGGCCCGCCAGGGATTCGAACCTCTACATGCGCATCGCAATCCAGAAAGAGGTCAACTGAGTTAAACAATGTGCCAAAAGCAAATGTTAAACAATCCAAAAACACTTCATAGTTATCCTTTATCAAACCAACTAAATCATTTATGTACTTTTGACATTAATAAACACGGTCAAAACGATCTAGCAAACTATATTTTTTTTAACTACCAAAACTAAACAAGCAACTCAGTATCCCCCAAACTAACTATCAAGGTGTGTAACTAAGTAATTAATCCGTTATCAAAATATGAAAGTTATTGATTAACTAACAACTAGTAACGAAATAAGTAATTTACTAACTGTCAAAAAAGCCAACCACTGAATCAAATACTGTTGGAAAAAATGGTAACTAACAACCAACTACTACGCCAAAACGTATTAATCAGTCCCTAGCTCTTAAACGAGTTTCCAATAATGAGATTCAGAATTAGCTGTCGTGACGTTGCGTGTTCCTCCCTCCCC
>NW_004797468.1:174684-177131 GCF_000002075.1 Aplysia californica | reverse complement strand
GGGGGGCTCTACACCTTTTGTATCCATTCTTAGCACATTTCTGTAAGAAAGTTACTGAAAAACATTGATTAAAGGAACAAAAATGTATATTTTAGTTTCCAACCTCTGAAACCAGGCGACCCTGATCTCCTTCAATCGCAATTACTTCAATTTCTAACATAGATGGATTTTTTTTACAAGAAAGGAAGGCAAATGAATGATACCAAATGCTCAAAAACTGACTACGACGTGACACATATAGCCTACTCATTTACGTTTTTAACTTCTTATTAAAGGCAAAATCTTGATTAATTCTTCATAATTATGTCTGAAAATTTCAGATAAGATAGCGCACTCATTGTACAGCAAGGGAAATGCGTGGAAAGTAAAGTTAAGAATGTTTTATATCTTCAATTTGGAACTTATAGGAACATGTAACTTCATTTTGGAGCAACAGCAAGACATAATAATAAACAAAGGAGCAAACGAAACAGTCAACCCTTCTCTAACGACAAACTATTCAAGACCTGTACCAACGATCACTTCCCATTTCGCCAAAGAAATTTTTCTATAATAATAAGGACACTGTCAAATGGGACCATCTGTCTAGGAAAATCGCCTTTTACAAGTTGGGCTTTTTAAGAAATACACCCTGAACATACGATGAACAATCAACAAAATTCAAGCGTAGCTTTCGTGGACATGGATAATGTAAAAGCCACAGCTGTTGAATTGACCTTTTCACTGTTCGATGAGCTTGGTCTTTCTTGGGTGGGGGGGGGGGGTCTGTTGGGCTGTGCAGTGATGAAAGAATAAACACCAGGTGTTCCGTGGATCGTTCGTATGTTCGTTTGTTTGTTAGTTTGTTTAATTTTCGCACAGCGAATGTTATCATCTCTTGGGGCGGCTCTTTCACTGGGCAAGACCGGTCACTTTTTGGTTGCTGTACAGTGGACAAGAGATTTATTGCTGATGACAGTTTTTATTTAGTTTCCAGTAAATATAATTAATATCTAATCAACGTTCAAAAAGCGCTTAGTCGATTTGAAGACGCCCTGTGGTCTCTTACAGAGACTCGTTCCTTCATCTTTGTTTATCACGCCGGCTCGTACGTAAATTGCCCCTGTCACGCACCGTGCGCTCATAATAGTCATAAGCATTCTAACATAAACGTACACATGTATAATACTTAATAGGGTTGCGCCGAAGGGTTGCCCTAATTTGTCTAGATTCTATGCCTACTGAGCAAGCATCCATCCAATCCCTATAAGAAACTGTTTCCTGGAAGAATGCGAGCTTCCCCACCGAGAGGTTAAAACATACAATGACATACAAGGTTTGAAAAAAGAGTACCTATAGAAATGACTATAACTCGGTCATTTTGGCACAATTTTCTACACATCGTGGACCCCCCCCCTCTCTCTCTCTCTCTCTCTCTCTCTCTCTCTCTCTCTCACTCTCTCTCATTCTAACAGAATTCACCTAACAAGTATGATTTTTAATTAATAAAATCGGCTTATGGGTTCGAATACATGTATCAAGTTGTGTTTTTTGTTTTGTTGCTTGTATGGTTTGTTTGTTGTTGATGTTTTTTGTTGTGTTGTTGTTGTTGTGTTGTTGCTTGTTTTGTTTGACGGTTTGTTGTTGTTGTTGTTGTTGTTGTTGTTTTGGGGGGTGGGGTCTCATTTTTTTTTCAATCTTAATTTTAACCAAATTGAATAAAATGCATACGTTTACAACTCTTAACCAATCAACCTTGATGTAAAACTTATCTACACGAGGTCTTTCGGAATACAGCCCGCCCTTCGGTGACGTCAGCCTACCTGACAATTTCAGCTTTTGCCCAGTGGACTTAAAAGGCGGATTCTGTTGCCAATTTTATTGGCCTCTCTGTTACTCACAAAGGAAGGGCAAGTATGCAGTACAAATACATATTATTGTTTCACATAATTTCCTCAGTTATATTAAAATTTATCATTCAACCTGTCTCATATTACTGCCTGTACATCTATTGTTAGCATAATTATTTCTATTGAGTTTTAAGCCATCCGTGGTTCTGTTTTGTGTTTTCTCCAACTTCCCGGAGTTACCTTACTTGGACAGGACCCACGGCTGGCGATCCTGTGTTCCGCCCTGTTGAAATACATATTGAGGGACTGTTAACGAGATGAGGGGAGCGCCCTTTATTTGCTGTCAGAGTCTGGGCCTAAAACAATACCCCCCCTCCACCCCCTTTTCCCTTTTCTACCTTCACCCCAGCTCGACTCTATTTTCTATAATTAGCATTTGACACAGTTCGCTTCATAGAACAGTGTTCCGAGAGCAGTTATGAGAAATGAAGAGAAAAACTTTTGATTCGGGACAGCGTCATTGGTAAAGTACCCGTTAACAGCACACAGGTTTCATATTTTTATATAGCGGGAGCACGTTGAGACTGCATGTGTGTGTGTGTGTGTGTGTGTGTGTGT
>NW_004797468.1:171361-174231 GCF_000002075.1 Aplysia californica | reverse complement strand
CACGGCTGGTTCTTCACTATCACCACCTCCTCCAATTTTACTTCCTAATATTTGTATAATAACCTCTCCCACCACACCCACAAATGGAGATCGTGCGGAGCGCAATACACACACACACACACACACACACACACACACACACACGATGTTCGTCCTTCGCTGGCGAAGATGACCTTGACTTCACATCGAGGAGTGGGGTGTGTGCGGAGCGGAGATGGCTGATCAGGCCGATCTTCGCTCGGAAATGTCTGTTGCAGTGGGGACAGGGGATGTTTGGGGCTGAACTAAGCTGGAAGGTAGAGGTCCCTCGGTCTTTTCTCAGCTGTCGTCTCCATTCTTTCTGACGCGACTTTCTTCGAATTTGGCCAGTCCCGATGCTGTGCGATCGCGAGCAGCTTCTTCCCAGGTGGTATGGGGAATGTCACAACTCTTCAGGGATGCTTTCAGAGCATCTTTTAAACGTTTCTTCTGTCATAAGGGACACCGTGGGAGCAACACCAGTCCTACCACACATTGAAAAACAAAAGGTCAAGTGGTTCGGACACCTCACGCGGATGCCCTCAAACCATCCAGCTCTGAGAGCATACAACATTAAATATTCTGGATGGAGAGCCAGAGGAAGACCAAGGCGACGATGGAGTGAATCTGTGGCAGACACCCTTAAAGATCATGGGATGTCCCTCCTACAGGCCACACGACTTGCTGCAGACAGACACCTGTGTCTCCCCGCGACACCCCAGGGTACAAGCGGAAGAAAAAAGTAAAAGTAAAAGTAAAGTCTTCTGTTCGCCGAGAGAACGTTTGCTTAGGGTCAGTTCACCGTAGAGTAGCCTCTTTAGGAGGCGAGAGTCATGCATGCGGTGAACGTGGCCGGCCCACCGGAGCTGAGAGCGAAGTAGGATAGCGTATATGCTCTCTATCTTTGCCCGCTGTAGTACCTCAGTGTCGAGGACTCTGTCTTTCCACTTAATGGGAAGCAGGGTCCTGAGGCATCTTATGTTGAAGGCATTGAGCTGCTTGGCATGCCGGCAGTAGACTGTCCACGTTTCACAGGTGTAGAGCAGGGATGGTAGAACTACTGCTTTATACACTTTGAGCTTGGTGTTAAGGCTCAGTCCTCTTCGCTCCCAGACCTTGTCTTTCAGTCTGCCGAAGGCTGAAGCAGCTCTGGCAGTCATGTTGGCCACTTCCTCATCGATATTGACCGAGCGAGAGAGGGTGCTGCCAGGGTAAACAAACTTATCTGCCACTGCCAGTCTGCGGCCGTAGATGGTACAATGGGGCTGGCTGGTACAGTACCTCGGTCTTTGTGGAGATAATACGGCCGAAATTTTCACAGGCTTTGAAGAAACGGTCCAGGCTTCCCTGCATGTCTGACTGAGTACTGGCATTCAGCGCGCAGTTGTCCGCAAAGAGGAAATCGCGGGCTATGCCTGCATGGACTTTAGTCTTCGCCTGCTGCCTCCGAAGGTTAAAAAGTTTTCCATCAGTGCGGTAACGAAAACCGACACCGATATCTCCGTCGTGGTAGGCGTCGGTCAGCATAGCAGAGAACATCATGCTGAACAGAGTGGGGGCCAGCACGCAGCCCTGCTTCACTCCATTAGTGGCAGGGAAGGGCTGGGAGTACACGCCATCGTCCTGCACTCACACACACACACACACGCACACGCACACGCGCACACACACACACACACACACACACACACACACACACACACACGCACGCACGCACTCACACACCCCACCACGCTGCCTCACATATCATATATTTTTAAAGCGGAGTGCGGTGTTCCCACAAGGGTACTTTGGGCTCAGTTTAGGTTTGAGTAAATAGATGCATATCGATTCCATAGCAATAATTTAGAGCACAAAGGAAAAAATAAGGTAGAAAGGTAGAATCAACAGAAGGAAAATAAAAGAAGCAGGGCCCGCAAGTGGAGCCCTTTTACCACCCGTATACGCTCGAATACATAGGAGGGGGTGATTAAGTATGGCCTTTTTGTGTAGGTGCGTAAGTGTGTATGTGTGCCAGCATATTATCTTTGAGCTTGCCTGTTTATGTGCGTATGTTATTTTTTCTTCTTTTTTTTGGGGGGGGGGGGTGTTCTGTCTACCTGTGTGTATCTCCTGCGCTTTTGCTGTCATGTCACGGTGAAGGAGAACTGGAAGCAGAACAGACGAACAGACAGAATAGAATGAAGTGTATCAGGTTAAGACTGCTAAAAGCAGGAGGCATACAGAGGCATCTTATCTCACCACCACCATCAACCCCCCTCCCCCAATTAGTCCGTTTTCTCGACCTCTAAACTCACAAACACACACACAGACAGACAGACAGACACACACACACACACACACACACACACACGCACACACACACACACACAAACACACACACGCACAAGCGCCCCCCCCCCCCACACACACACATACTCGCACACTCACACACACACCCACACACACACTCAGCGCGCGCACACTCATTTACTAAATTATGACTCACTCATTAGCTCACCCAATCAGTAAAAAAAAACGAACACACGTGCAAATCAAACACATGAAAACCCGCATTTTTAGTACATTTTCCCTCCCCAAAAAATGGGCTTGAATCCTGATCAGTAGCACTTCCATACAGGCAGGTTGATATAGGCTCGCCCTTCTTCAACGATTTAAATGCTATTTATCATTACGATCTAACATATTTCGATGGGGGTGTAAAGTATTTACAATTACCTTTAATAGGAAATATAAAAGCAGCACAACGCCCTTCTGTGGAGACTGTGTAAGCAGCCAAGTCATTCAGTCCCTTTGTTGGAGAAAGAGGACGTAGGTCTTTCGGAATACAGCCCGCCCTTCGGTGACGTCAG
>NW_004797468.1:169393-170948 GCF_000002075.1 Aplysia californica | reverse complement strand
TCTTCCCCCAACGAAATAAAATTGGAAAAGGCAAAAAATATAGATAAATGAACACCCAAACTATAAGCAGAGTCATTAGACGTCTACCCTCCATACAGCCGATGAAATAAAAATCAAGTTGGACGGTTAGGAAAGCAATCTAAGAATGTCTTAGAAATGTGACAGGTTAGAAACCATTCAACCCTCGGAAATGACATGCGTCCAAATTGGAACAGCTTCCGCAATAGAAAAAAATTAACATAAAATAGCCATTTAGACAAATAATAAACGAGCAGCTTCCAGATGTGGAGTGTGGAGAGTGGAAATTTGGGCGGCCTTTTTTTTTCTTTTAGCGTACAATGTATTTAGATGGGAGCCAAGTAATGTAATTTGTGGTGTGCGTTAGACCTTATCGGTTCGCTAAATATCAAGACTGTTTTTGCCTCATTTTTTGTTTCATGTACCTTTTTAAAAATGATGTCATAAAACTGAAGGTGGGAAGGAAACATTGTTGATACTTGTTTAACCCCACTATAGTATAGTCCTTAGGTCCATAGGAGTAAAATTAATTCATTTTAGTTTCATTAAGTGGGGGGTTTTTTCAATATCATCATCATCTATATCTCCAATAAGATTCTGTGCAAATTTCTCTCTTCTTGTTGAGTCGATGCTTCATTTAAGGGAAATAACCCTGTTGTTCTTGTTACTTATAACCCTCGTTGTTGTTTCTTACCCTTATACGTGCAATTGCTGTTGGTCTGCCAGGCAAAAACAGTAGTCTAAACACAGACGAATCTGCTCTAACATCCTCCCTGCAAAAGACAATCACCCGTAAAAATGGCCACTTTCCACTTATGCGGGGTTGTTTTGTTTCGTTGTTTCATTTTTTATTTTTTTTTTACGTCTGAGAAGGCCACTTTTCTCCTCGACATTGGGTGGCCAGCCGCCTTAGACCATATCGACTGTACATATTCCTCATAACAATTTATTTTGATATGAAAGTAAAAAGATGCCCTTGCCTGTTTGTTGACAGTGACAAAGATTTATGAAGTGCACAGGTCGGACAACGTTGACATTGGTACACTATAGATTTAGTGATACCGGACTCTTAATCGTGAGTGTGCATGGTTCGGGCATTCTAGGCGCAGGACTGACATTGTGTCCTTGGACAGGCACTTTATATGAATTTTCCTTACTTTTCCCAGGTGTAGATGGCTACCCGGCCAAAGACAGGGAAAGATCTTGTCGGTATGTTAGCGTTTTTTAGCGCTTGTAAAATGGCTTTTTGCACTGTATACCTCCCAGGAAAATGAGATTGATTCAGAATGCTATCAAGTCTGCTGGGGTAATTTTATAGAGTGTAAAGCCTATAGAGCTTGTGGTTGAGCGGGAAAGAGCACTGTACAAATTATATCCATCATCATCATCATCACCATCATCATCATCATCATCATCACCATCATCATCATCATCATCATCATCATCATCATCATCATCATTGTATAAAGAAGGTATTAAAACAGTTAAGACCTTGTTGTATTTCCAGAAAATATGTATTATACACAGTTCGTTCGAC
>NW_004797468.1:161973-166543 GCF_000002075.1 Aplysia californica | reverse complement strand
AGAGGTAGAGATAAAGGGAGGGAAAGAGAAAGGGGGAGATAGCGTGAGAGAGAGAGAGGGGGTGAGAGACAGAGAGAGAGGGAGGGAGAGAGAGGAAGAGAGAGATAAAGAGAGATAGAGAGAGAAGGAGAGAGAGAGGGGAGAGAGAGGAGAGAGAGAGAGAGGGAGGGGGAGAGAGAGAGAGAGAGAGAGAGAGAGAGAGAGAGAGAGAGAGAGAGAGAGCCGACTGAATCGCAAATCGCCACTCTCAGTCTCAGGTTTGGTGACTAGGACCCAGCTCTAGTCTGGAGTCCCCTCCCCCTCCCCCTACCCCCACCCCCCTCCTCCCTTTCTGTTTAACTCTCTGTGTATTTGGCACACACAATAGGAACAAACCAACACCAATGTTGCACTAGGCAAATTTTTATCTCTATTTAGTTATATGCGGCGATATTTAGCGATATGTGGTGATATTATGTGACGTGCGGTGATATGCGGTATTTATACCATGCGGGGCAAACAACGTAAACCAACACAACATAGACACAGTATTTTGTTGTAACAAAATAGAGCGAGCAGTGATAAAAATTGTCAAAAATGAAAGCTTGTGCAAATTAAATAGGCTTATTGTTTGGGCTCTTAGCGTCTCAAACATTACTTTCAAAATGCTCAGTAGGCACATTGATTTTCTTTTTGAATATGTTAAACTACGGGTATACATTATTCAGAAGGACCGGGCCACTGTGCATGAAAAAATGATCTCAATCTTATGTTATTGCCTAGAGCCACCTGGGAGTTAAGTTGGCGCCATAGAACTGATATTTATTATAATTATTATAATTGCTATTTTTATCATTATTTCGATGATGATGATGATTATTATTATAATGGATATTAATTATTATTATTATTATCATTATTATTAGTATCCTTATTACCATGAGTGTTAATGTTATTGTTATTATTCTCATTATCAGTATTATTATTATTATTATTATCATTATTATTATTATTAATAATAATTATTATTATTATTGTTGTTGTTGTCGTTGTCGTTGTTGTTGTTGTTGTTGTTGTCTTTATTATTTATGTATTTTTCATTTCGTCTGTAAAATCAGTAAGTGAACTCTATGTTTTATCTTTTTTTAAATGGTGCCATTTTTCGGGTCTCAACGTTCGAACATGGGAGCATTTCAGCAGTAAGTATGAAAAGGATGATATAGTCTGCAAGAGATAAAGAAATGAAACAATTCACAAACTCACACGTTGATGACGTCTCCGAGGTGAAAGGAAATTGTTTAGACATACTGCTAGAATTGTTCCCGAGCGTATTCTAATACATACAATCGCCTATGGATAAAAAATTCAGAGCAGAAAGAAATCTACATTATACTTGTTTTAGCACGTGTTCTTTTGTGAGTCAACTAATCAAGTAAGCGTTATAATTTGGGATTTGGATTTTCATTGTTCAAATACACAATACTACATATTATTATGTATCTCTTGTTTTGGTCCACACATGTTCTTCACAACAGCCAACTCTTGATCAGTTACCCACATCCATAGATACACTCAAACAGGATATGTGACCAGACACCATACGTGATCTGTCTCTTCACCCTGACACCATACGTAACCAAACACCATCTGTCTCTTCACCAAAGACCTCTCTGCTCTTCATCCGGACACCTCACGTGACAAGACAGCATACGTTATCCGTCTCTTCACCCAGTCACCGTACGTCATCTGTTTCTTCACCCAAACACCGTACGGCATCTGTCTCTTCACCCAAACACCGTACGTCATCTGTCTCTTCACCCAAACACCGTACGTCATCTGTCTTTTCACCCAAACACCGTACGTCATCTGTCTCTTCACCCAAACACCGTACGTCATCTGTCTCTTCACCCAAACACCATACGTCATCTGTCTCTTCACCCAAACAACATACTTTTTGTTATCTGACTCCTCACCCAGACACCATACGCCATCTGTCTCTTCACCCAGACACCTCACGTAACCAAACACCACTGCTCGCTGTCGCTGTGCTGGTTTTGTCTGGAACCGTGACTTATTCCTAGGGCGATCCAGTGGATCTGTTGCGTAAGCTAAGATACGATAAGATAAGATAAGATAAGATCAGATAAAATAGATGAGACAAAGACTTTCTCTCCCTCTTTTCTTTGTCCCATTCTCTCTACGTTCTCGGTGTTGCTGCTGTGGGTTTTTGTTATCGACGTCGTCGTTGCTGTTGTTGTTGCTGTTGTTGTTGCTGTTGTTGTTGGGGTTGTTGTTGTCGTCGATTTTACCCTACATGTTGTGTTTGACGATTCAGCTGGTGTATATCGAGGTTCCGTCTCACTGTTGTCACTACACAACTGCTACAAGTGTTGTGTTCTTGTTGTTGCTGCTACTGCCGCCGCCGCCGCTGCTGCTGCTGCTGCTACTACTACTACTACTACCAAAGTTGTTTTTGCTGTCGCTGATGTCGCTACTGTTTTTGAACCCCCAGTGGCTGATACTACTTAAACTTTAAAGCACGATCCAGTAGCTGGCTTCGAATTGATGGCCGCATTGTTTTGTTCTCAGCTTTCCAGAGCTGCTTGTCTGCGTTTCAAAAAAGATCTGAGCCACATGGGAGGCGCAGACGAAGTGAGCTCAGGCCTGTCGAGAGGGGGGGTCAGGGGGGGGGGGGGCAATGTCCCGGGGCCCGGGGGTTTGGGGGGCCCGCAAGCACGAGGAAAAGAGAGAGAAAGAGAGAGAAAAAGAGAGAGGGAGAGAGTAAAGAGAGAGAGAGAGAGAGAGAGAGAGTACTGTACAAAGCTTTGAAATAAAATATATTTTGACTGCAAGTTGAGCTGTATATCTGACAACTTCACAGAACTTTGGTAGTGCTTTCTTGGACTTCTGGAAATGATTGGCCATTACGATCCTCTCCTTGCAGAGCATCTTACAAAAGTTGAAAAATCACACAAGGAAGAAAGGCGCCCACAAGTTCACTATCACCAGAAAGTCAAAATGAATTCATCCAATGCTGTGCATCAAAAGTGACAGACATGATTTTGAATGAAAGAACGTAAACGAAATATTATTCCAATATCGTTGATGCAACACCAGACTCTTCACACGTCAAACAAACGGTTTTTATTTTGCGTTATGTTCACTTGGACAGTGATACAAATGTCTACAAAGTAGAAGAGCAATTATTTCTGAAATGTGTAGACTGTAACAAGAAAACAGGATAAGACATCGCTAAAATTATCCTTGATACACGGAATGATAAAAAAAACATTCCAATGACAGAGTGCCGAGGCCAAGGCTACGACAACGGTAGCAACAAGTCGTGTGGTCTGTCTTAATAATGGTGTACAGGCTCACATTTTAAGACACTGTTCACTTGCCACACACTCTCCCTGAGGCTGCCATAGTTTGAATTTGTGTTGTGTGCATACTGCAGAAAGCTGTTCAACAGTCATAACTTTCTTTGGAGTTGTACAGAAGCTGTAAAACATTTGAGCTCCAGTCCACAAAGGTGGGAAATTTTGAAGCAAAACATTCCCTTTGCACAGTATGTCTCAGACACCTTGGTCAGCACGTGTTGACAGTGTCAGGCCTTTTGAGGCTCACATCGGGAGACTGAGGAAAGCTATTCAAACTGTTCTTCAAATGAACCTCTCCCAGAAACACGTTCAGATTGGATTGGTATTCTTAAGTACTTTGCATCATTTGAATGTGTGATATTGGCATCTGTTTGGCTCAAAATCCTCACAGCAATCGATCACAGAAATAGAGGGCTTCAAGCACGAGATGCGACTCTTGACGCAGAGGTGGCAAATATCAATAGTCTGATTAAAGATTTGAAAAGCTTACGAGATGAATAGGACGCAATCTTGAATGAATCTAAATTAGTAGCAGATAACTATGGGATTGAGCATTCATTCGCCGAAACAGCAAAACGACAAAAGAAAAAGAAGCTTTTTGCAGACGAGGCAGAAGATATAACAGACTACCAAAATCCCGAGAACAAATTCAAACATGAAGTTATTTGTGTCATCATTGACTGTCTTCTTGGAAATTTGACGACAAGGTATAATGCAGTGACAAAACTCGATTCGTTGTTTAGTGTTTTATGGAAATATCTCTAAGAGGAAATCGGCTTTATTCGTGATCTTGCAAACAAATTGCACACGGAGTATGCTGTGGATGCATCAGCCGACCCTGCGCAAGAGTTGGAACTTTTGAAACTGATTCATTCAGCGAACATTGGAGAAAATGTCCTGCCGCCTCTTCAGTAGCTGAACCGACTTCATTCCCTGAAACTGGATGCTTTGTTTCCAAACGTTGTAATCAAGTTGAGAATCTTCTGCACCTTGCCTGTCACAGTTGCGCAAGCTGAATGTTCCTTCAGTACCCTTTCTCGGGTGAAAAACATTTCGCGGCCACAATGTGTCAAGACAGACTCACAAGTCTTGGAATTTTGGCTATGGAGGCCCCGTCTAGCGCGGAAATTGGACTACGAACCAATAATTGACAGTTTTGCTAGAGCTAAATCCCATAAACTCCGTCGTTGAAAGAAAAAAAGGTAAGCTAC
>NW_004797468.1:148609-161158 GCF_000002075.1 Aplysia californica | reverse complement strand
TCTCTCTCTCTCTCTCTCTCTCTCTCTCTCTCTCTCTCTCTCTCTCTCTCTGTGTGTGTGTGTGTGTGTGTGTGTGTGTGTGTGTGTGTGTGTGTGTGTGTGTGTGTGTGTGTGTGTGTGTGTGTGTGTGTGTGTATAATATATATAAATATATATAATATATATTATGAGGTATATGTATTTCTTCGTTCCAATATATCATTAAGTTTTCTTTCGATTGAGGAGATTCCTCAAAGGCCCGGTTACACGTAACGATACATCGTACAAATGGTCCAATGGGAGTATTGGGAGCATAGGCAACTCTGTCACTGGGGGAAAGTGTGTCGTAAACTTTCACCCCATTGTCAGGGCTAGGAGAGCGTGAGCCCTCTGTGCAGTGTTATTTTTTACAAGTCTTGTACCTTTTTACAAGAGGGATTTTATTAAGCTGTCCCCGTGGTTTTATGCACCCTGCATAATTTAGCAAAAATTGATAATTTTTTGCATAATTTCTGATTATTTTCCTTTACAATTCTTTGTTAAAATTAACAGAATTGCTTAATTTCACAGTTTGGGCTCAGTTTGCATAATATCAGAATTTGTATGGCATAAAATAGCGGGGACAGATTGAGGAGGGGCCGTGGGAACGGGCTCGTCCTTTGCTGAGCCCTAAAGACATTTGATTGGCTGTTAGGTTACTATGGTTGTAAGCGGTGACAACAGTGATTGGATAAACGAGCAAGCCGCCAAGTTCACTGTTCACTGCGTGCGATCGTAAGGGTCTCAACTGTTTATTTCGTTATTTTCATTTGCTTTGGGATTTAGTGGTGGTGGGGGTGGGGAGGGGGGGGGGGCAAGCCCGTTAGCCCTTCGACCCTCCGTCACTGGAATCAAGCTGCATGATAGTGTGTCTCCGCCAATTCACTGTCAAATAGACAAGAGTCGTCCTTCGGTCATTCGCCCACCACTACTTCCCGAACTGAACATTCTTGGCTGGATGCACAACAAAATCTAGCTCTCTCTCTCTCTCTCTCTCTTTCTCTCTCTCTCTTTCTCTCTTTCTCTCTCTCTCTCTCTCTCTCTCTCTCTCTCTCTCTCTCTCTCTCTCTCTATCTATCTATCTATCTATCTATCTATCTATCTATCTATCTACATATATATCTATATATCTATCTATCTATCTATCTTTCATAAGCACACTTGTTACTATAATATTGTTTGCTCTTTACTTTCCACAAGCATTCTTCTTGTCTCTGGAGGTCAATATACTGCAAAATAGTATATTTATTCCACGAGGCCATAATGAATAGACCTTCTACTATCTACCACACACTACACATATCTACTGGGGTTGAATGGTGACATCATACCAAACATGGCCTTGACTAATAATTGACACAGCAAACACACCTCCACCCTAAAGATACATTCGATGCATTAATTATATGTTTTTAAAAACCGCAATAAAACTAAGTCACCCACGAGCCGTTTCGTCAATTTTGATACGCTGAATCCGAATTTGACATTGTTTTAGCGCTAGCAAAGATAGTAGGCCCTACATAACAAGATGGTCCACTCAGCCAAAAAGTGTCCGCCGGAAGTCCGCTCTTTGCTTCAGATGGCGATGCAGTAAGAAGAATAGGAATAGCACCTCCTTGCGTGAGCAGATTGACTGCTGTTCATCAGCTGTTCAAGTTAGTTCAGTGCAGAGTTTTAGGGTGGGTTTTTTTAATTTTAAATGACCTCACCCCTTTCATTCTAAAGTCAAATTAAACAAAGGAAACAGCAGAGGCAAAGCGTCTATATAATCAAATCATCACTGCTTCCCTTCCTAATTTTGAAACATTGTCGCAGTCAAATTCACCCATAAACGTAAACTTCATAAATTAAATGTAAAAAGACGTTCATAATCAACAATGAACAGTATGCCTAACATTCTAAACGGTTTCATTGCCACAGAAATAGCCTGTTTTCCCCTCTTGGGCCACTCCATAAGCAGTCACAAGCTTTGATTAAGTAAGCTTAAAGTGAGACTGGAAGAGTCTACCAACATAGTTGAAGGGAACATGTGCATAGTAGTCTAAACTGTTTCATTGCCACATATACCCCGTTCACCCCTTTCGGGCCACAGTTATAATCAGTCTCAAGCACTGATTAGGTAGCTAACTATTACACTGGTCGAGTCTACCTCACATAGGTGAGGGGAACTAACTCCTAATAATCTGTCACTGCTGCGAGTGCTTGTTTTTTCCCTCGACTTTTTACAGCCCTATAATCAGATCGTGACCTCGATTATGATACAGGCTCGTGGCCGCGAAAGGCTAGACAAAAAACAGCCAAATGCGAAATTTAAAAAATGATAATTGTCATGTTCTACCAAAGAGTTAGACTCCCTGGTAGATCTATAACATATAGATCTAGTACTGACATCTCTGCTTCTTTGCTTTGTGTTTGTGTATTCACATCTAAAGTTAAATTTAATTTTAATTGGAATTGATATTTAATGAGATACTTTCCCTATTATTTTGGCGGTTGAACATGCAATGATGAATTCCGGATTTGTCTTCATTCACAACTCTGAGTCGCCGCCTCGAGCAAGGTTCTTGTGCGATATCCCCAGGCCATATCTGGTCCCGTTTCACGTTGATTACCCTGTCAAACAAGTCAGCCTTCGCCCCTGGGAAACAGTCACCCCTTCCTCCCGAAGAGGTTTTTTTTTTTTGGTCGGCGTAACCATTTTTTTAAAAAGCGTTCTTCCGAAATTTGACTTCTTATTTATTCTAAAACTTGTTAGTTTCACTTTGATTTTTTTAACACAAAGTAGGGTATCTCTGTTCGCAAAGGGGGCGCATTTGCGAAGAGGGAGCCACCGAATTTTGAGGACATTTTTTTTTAAATGGCTCAAAGAGAGGAGTCGACCCTCTTGTTATGTAGACTCTTGGGTGCTAGGACTTCATTTTCAATACACTAGAGTCCACTTATAACGAGTCCTGGAACAACGAGAAGTCTGTTAAAAGACACTAGGCACTATTCTAAAACCCCGTTTTTTCTCCTGCTTTATCTTTGTAAATGAAATATTGCGCAATCAGACCGTCACGCGAGTCGGTTATAACGGAATATTTCGGCTACTGTGCACAGCACACAGACCAATTAAACATGTTATAAAACCTTGTCAGTTGAGAAAGTTGTAGGTGATCCAGCGAAACAAAGAATGGGAGAGCCCACGCGAAACAACAATGAAGGCTGGAGCGAATGAGTGGGTAGGGTGTGGCATGCGCAGATAATCAGAACGCATCGTGTGAGAGGCCCAGTCTAGATTGTCTAGGCATACCGTGCCTCTCACTTCTCTGGTGCAGGATGGAGAGGTCACAATGCTGTGATAGATGGATGGAGTGAATGTGTGACGTGCGCAAGCAGACGCAACGCACCACAGGGTGTGGTGGGGTGGGGGACAACACAGCAGGCCAGTTAGCCTAGAGCCAGAGCCCCTTCTTTCTGATCGCCAAGGCCGATTTGTCAACATTGCTAGTGCTTGAGAAAGATACCTGATTCGATTTTTGATAAAGTAAGACCTAGGGATCATGTTGAACAAATCATCATCAGGGGAAATACAAAAACGAATAAACGGAACGCCAAACTCATAGATTATGTTGAATTTATTGCTGGATCCCTTTTAACGAGAATCCTGCTATAACGGACATTTCGCACCGGTTCCCTCCCTCTCGTTATAACAGGATTCCACTGTATTTTTTTAGCAAGTGTGGGGCCGTCGCCTGAAGAAACATCAAAGTAAGGCGAGTAGCAGCGTGACTCGACACAGCCGCTCCCCCGTTGACATACGATGGAAATATTAAGCTCGCCAAATATCGCCGTCTGCAGGCAGGGCTGCATTTGGACCGGAAGGCTGACGCAAGACTGATGTTTTTCTTATCACACGTTATGATCTAACTGCAGCGTGGCTGCAGCCTGGAGAAGCACTGTAACCAATGATAATCTACATGTACCGTAGTTAACATTGGTTACAGTGCTTCGGCTAATGCGGCTATCCAAGACTACCGCTCCCCCAGCGAGTTATGCGCGCAGATGCAAAAGTGGGAGGGGCCTGCGCTTGGCACATGATGTAAAGAAGGATTGTTTTGTCTGGCTAGTCTTGATTGTCGGTCTTGGCAAGATCTTTGGTACACTCAAAGATTCTCTAATACAAGAATCTTTGGTACACTGGGTAGGCCTACACATTTTTGCTCTTGGCCTTGAGATGCTCAAAATATGCATTCAATAAGCCTAACTTTGCGATAACATAATTACCGACCAGCTTTAAAAGCAAATATTTTATATTTTCGTCCCAGCTGTAGGCCTAGATTCTAAAACTTTAAAAAAAATTAAAATCCGCAGAAACCCCTCGGTCACTGGGATTTTTATTTTTTTTGTGTGCTCTTTTAAGGAATCGGTCCAGAATACTAACAGGTTTTTACAAAAAATATTGATCAGTCAACTGGTACAAGTTATTTTGCCAAAACAAAACAAAAAAACCCTGGAGATTTTGCTTTCGAGAGTTGAGAAATATTTGACAATAATTTTTAAGGTGTGCCGAAGGACCTTACTGTAAAACCTCCTTTGGTGTGCCATGCATTTTTAGCCTCACTTTAGGGAGCTTCATCATTAGAAACACGTGCATGTTTAACTTATTGAGATTGACACGCGGATAACTGCATTAGCTCATTGTTTCTTTCTTGCTAGTGTTCAAGAAAGCATTTTGCACCCAGTACAAACAATTATCTGCTATCGACTTTTGGGAAGCGGCAGGAACGGTTTTATTGCTTTTATTTTTACTTTTTATTTCTTTCTTTATTTGATGCTAGCGAAAGAATATTTCGTCAAAGACGGCATGTTTGCTGACAAACTAGTTGTCTCTTGGGTATCTAACTAGGGTCTTGTACAGAATTAGTCAAGGCATCATTTTCAACGAAGTGTCTACGTAGACCCCAATTGGGGATTACGTAGTCATGGTTTCTAGGTAGACCCCAATTGGGGACTACGTAGTCACAGTGTCTAGGTCGTGGTCCCCAAATTTTGAGCTCCTAGCCTCCATGGCTCCCGTAGACCCCAATCTATCATCATGTGAAGTGGAGGAAACAATACCGAGAGACACATGATGATAGATTGGGGTCTACGGGAGTCATGCGGCTAGGTGCTTCCCAATTGCTGACTGGAGCAGGCGATGGAAACTCACGCTAAACGGTTCGAAGAGCGAGACTACATTCTTCACGCTCGCAACATCTGGCTCGGAATGGAAGCCATGAATCGCGATCAATAATTCGACAATTAAGTATAGTATCCTCTACGCAAGACTCCTGGGAGTCACACTCGACTGCCGGCTCACGTTCAGGAAACAGGTTGAGACAGTAATGGCTAAGGCCACACAGAAGATGAGGATGCTCGGCGCTGTCGCGTACTCACTCAAAATGGGGATTGAGGAAAGACGACCTTCGCAAGGTCTATCTCACCCATATACAAAGTGTCCTCAACTTTGCGAGCATCAGCTGGCAACCGTGGCTGAGCAAAACTCTGATAAATATTCTGGAGGTGGTTCAAAACAGATGTCTGCGACTGATCACCACCCAAGCCCAGTCATCACCGATCGAGGCACTTCGAGCTGAAACAGGGGTCCCAAGCATTCAGTCCACCATAAATGCTTACTGTCTCCGTTTAAGAGGGAATGAACAACGACCACCCTCGACGAATTGCGGCAACGGAACAAGTGCACAGACGCCAAAAGGGACGTAGAGATTTCCAAAAAAGGGCCGAAGATGTCAGCAAAAAGAGTTCACATCTGTTGAACTGCGAGAGGAGGCAAATCACTTAAATTACTTCGAAACCAGGCCCTGGGAACGGGGAATCAACCCCGACATCACTTTCCCCCACCTGTACGGCAAAAGCGAAAGGAGTGACTCCAGTGGGAAGATTTAAAGCGCTGCTGTTCGTCGAGCACGAGAACTTGGCGCACAGAACAATATCTGATATCTACACTGACGGCTCGGCTAGTGCAGAAACAACGGACGGCGGCGTTGGAGTCGTCATCACAACGGGGGACCCGTCCAGCCCGACCGTTGTTGAGACGTTGAGGGAGAAAGGCGTGCTCTTCCGAGGAAGAAATGAGAGCCTTGGAAATGGTCATTGACTGGATTGACAAAGAGTGCGATGCATCCAACTCGGTCGTTATTTTCACCGACAGTCAATCGCTATGCATGGCACTAGTGGGAACACCACCATCCTTCGACCAAAAGCGACTACGCACAAATAATGCAACACCTCAACCCACGATTCAGTGGATCCCTGGTCATTGCGATATCCTCGGCAACGATCTCGATGACAGCTGACAGTAACGCCAAACTGGCAACAGCGGTGCCGGATCCAGACCGCTAAATTACTTATGACAGAGCGTGTGCCCAGATAAAACTCATCACAAAAGACCCCCCGATATCCCACACGCGGACGAATGAATTATACAGGGCAATTTCCTTATAAACAAGAGGCTCTTATTAAGTCCCGCAGTAATCAGTCATTACTGACAAAAATCAGGACCAGTCACTTCTCTGGGCTGCGGGCTGCGGGCTGCGGGCCTACAAACGTAGAATAAACAAAACATCGGACCCAATCTGTCCATTGTGCAGTGAGGAACCTCAAGATTTGGAGCACTGGCTGCAGAGATGCCCCGCCACCAAGGAGCTTAGAACTAACGTTAATCGCATAGTAAGGAGTTTTAAAATCCGCAATCAAATTTTAAAAGAAAAAAAGTTTCGTTTCCGTGGATACGGCGGCCATATTGGATTTTATTGACATGTCTTACGTAATCAATACCGCACTTATCGCTTATGGAAATTTTTTTTTTTTTTTTTGCATGCGTGTTGACAAACATTAGATCTAAAAATGTCTGTGTTGTTTTTTTTCTAAACGAATTTTTAAAAAACTTATAGAATTTTTTTCCTGATTCGAGGTAGCATATATACATTCAAGTTTGCAACAAATCCGTGAAAATCCACACTCCAGAAACCACCAACAGAAATCTATTTCATATATATCAAAAATTCAATTGACAAATTTTTAGTATTACTTCTTCTCTTCATTCTGTGAAAATTTCATGAAGATTGGATGAAAAATTGTGGAGTTATTCAAAAAAGTATATAGAAAAGTCGCGTTTTGAGAAAACGGCCGATAAAGAAAAATAAAATATTGACTTTATGAGGAAATGGCGGTGACAAACGTGCCCGGTATGGGAAAATATACATTTTTGGGGGGTTCTTATGCGATGAAATAGTTGTAGGAGAGGCTGAGGAAGCAAAACATTTTTAATGCTTGCAACTCAAATTCCATAATTTTGAGCCGAATCTTGACTTTGGGAGTGTAGTCCCCCCTTAAAGCAAATTAAAATTATTGTCACCACCCTTCAGATAGATTCACATAATGAACGCTCAAAAGCAGAATATCGTCGGCCTGGTGATAAAACCAACTAACCCACAAAATATCAAAAACATTTTTATTGGCCCTATCGATAGTAAATTGTCCATTTCATATGCTCACTCGTCTTTAAAACATTAGAAATAAAACCGTATAACCCGGCACCCATCGGATTTTAGCCCGATAATTCCGACTATCCCACCTGCGAGGGACGGAATGAGGGTTGGCTGTTTGTATCGCGCTAACAATGAGGGGCCACTTTCTACGTTACCGACTAACCCCGGCTTCGACTGCTCTCCGGACTTCGTTTGACATCAGATTCAGACCTGTAATAGTCTAGAATTTGCCCACATAACCGTGGGAGCTCTCCAAAAAGGAATATTTGTGTAATATTTCTTGTTGGTTTCATTGGGGAGTTATATATTAGATCTGGTTGTTCCCTCTTTTTTCTTCGTTTTAATGCTGCTGATAATGTTATTAATGACTAAAAACTCCCCACTGTTCCCACAGAACTGTTTATATCGTGACAATTCCGGTATTTGAAATGCATCTTTGTGGATTTTGTTTTATATGAAACTTTGTTTTCTGTCTGAGTGTTTTTCTTTGTCTTTGTACTCGAAATTCACCGATTGTGAAGGCATTTTCCCCTATTCGGACTACTGTCTCTTCTCCTAATCATTTTTCCTTCACAATTGAATGGACGAAGTAGATAGCATTTCCTTCTTTACTCACTCAGAAAAAAAATTGTGGGACCCGTCCAGCACACCGTCTGCCCCCAACGATCGTTGTTTTTTAAAGTGCTTTTTTTTTCATTTGCTGTGTTTATTGGAGTCATTATCTTCTGAAACATCGTTCGACCCTCTTTGAAAGTTCATTTCGTTTGTGTTTTGAGTAGATTATTTTCTCAGTGTCATAACCTAATGCTTTATCTTAATATCAAACCTTAGCTTACATAACGCTATAACATTTAATAAGATGATGCCATTTTTGCTGTGTCACCTCTTACCCTCAGCGCAGTGGAAAGTGATCAACCTGACCAGGCTAATGTCACATCAGCTGATAATACAACAGTTATGTCACCTTTGATCTCTGCGAAAAGGACACGGCATGAAAACGACTGGAAGGGTAACAAAAGGAAGAGGTTGAAAGAACTGGGGATGCCTCTACCCATGTCAAGGCACGAAGCGAGCAGGATGTGAACTTGACGTCCTTTGCAGTTGTGAACTGGTTGGTACAAAATGCAATGACATCACTGGTCACTCTCTTGGAAAGAAAAGAGAGCCTACGTATATGCCACGATAAACATGATAGACAAAAAGAGATCTTACCCAGCTAGAGAAAACCCAAGGAGAAATTACAGCCTTCAATACCACTTACAAGAGTCAATGGTCAAAGAACACCTGTTTGTAAAATAATCTTCAAGAACACCACAGGCCTGACCCACTGGTTTATTTAAAGTGTCTTCTCCGAAGAAAAAACAACAACAAGAGGTCCACCCCCTAGAACACATCACGCCCACCATAAGAGAGCCAAGGATGACAAGTTGTTCCATGAAGAGGAATTTTTTGGCCAACTTTCGAAGACATCCTCCTGTCTACAGATGACAATCCAGAAAACGTCAGATCTGCATCAAGTATACATGGAGAACTTTGCAGAGAGGGTGAAAGCCACATTGAGCTATCAAGTGTTCTGCCAAAAGTTCAAGAAAAACAATTTGGGTTTACTTTCAACCAAGAAAGACCAGTGCGACATTTGTACCAAGTTCAAATCTGGAAACCTCACAGAAACAGAACACACAGCTCAAATATGAATATGAGGAACGCTGCACCTAGACCAGAGAAGGAGAAGGACAGGGAGGCTGTGTGTGTCCTTTGTGTGGAGATCCAGTGCGTCCTTCTGGCCTCATCACTAAAGACTTCCACCTTATATAAAACAAAACTGGCTGTACACAATGTTACGACTTAGGATCTTGCCACCAGAGACGTCAGATGATATTCTGGTATGAAAGTGAAGTTGGTCTGGGCTTCAACAGTTTTCATCATGTCTGACTCACTAACTGATATTGCAAGTGACTGACTTCAACCACTTCATCATCTGCAGTGATTGGCGCAACTACTAAAACAGAAAGCCACCCTGGTGAGTGCAATGGCCTCGCTGGCCAAAGAGCTTGACATCACAGTTGAGCAGAAATTCTCCCCAAGGGCCATACCCAAATGGAAGTGGATTCAGTCCATTGCACTATTGAGCGATCGCTAAAAAAAACGCACTGATGTACATCCCAATTGACTTCATGAACATCATGCTCAAAGCCAGACGAATCCCCAGGCCCTATGAAGTTATGTACCTGGACCACAGCTTTTTCAAAGATTTCCCAAAGGTAGGAGAGCACTAAACAATCCGTCTAGGGAGAAAAGCAGGCGATCCTACTGTCACTGACTTGCAGGCATCAAAGTACACTACAGTCTTTAAAATTCAGTACTAGCTGAACTTTGATGATGGATGGCAGGCGCTGCAAGGACCAAGAAAGCTGAACACCATGTGTACGACGGTTACTGCTGGACCTCTCTGCAAAGACAGATTGAAGATAACTGCCAACCAGTATAAACATCTACTGGAGTTGCAGGCCGTCGTACCACGATGCTACCACAATTACGATGAAACTTTGCCTCAGTAAGAAGTTTTGAAAGCGATCAAGCCAAATTCGATTATTGTAGAGTAACTTTTGTCGTATTGCCTTGTTGTAGCCATAGGACACAGAGTGAGACAGACATGCTCTTCTATCGTCGAGAAAACTCAATAAAGTAGTAGTTGTCAAGCCACGCACCTTGGAGAAAGCTGGCGCATTCTTTGGTACTCACAAAGTCTTTTTGTATAATAATGATATATTATTAAGTAACCAACTTCTCCCAAACCATTGCTGAGGTAGCAGAGCTTTTGTGTGGCTTTCTGCTTTCATTTCTTTCTTTGTATTATTTTTTTCCAGGCCTTTGAATGGCCACCCACTGCCAATAGTACCGTGTTAGACACGGTCATAAATTATAAAGGCCTACTGCTGCTGCTGCTACTACTGTTGTTGTTGTTGTTGTTGTTGTAGTTGTTGTTTTTGTAATTGTTGCTGTAGCAGCTCTCCCTTACCCTTCCAACCTCATGTTCTTCTACTTTAAATGTAATCAATATACCCATTGCTGCGTTCTGCTTCTTCTACTTCTTCTACTTCTATTGAAGGTTCAACTTTGTGACTGCTGTTTTTGCCCGAATTGAACCCGTAGCACTGAAATGGCGGCAGCTGATAGTATGTTGGTAGCAATAATATAGTCCTCCTCCTCTTCCTTATTCTTCTTCTTACTCCTCCTCCTCCTCCTTTTTTCTCCTTATCCTCTTCCTTCTCACCCTCTTCCTCCTCCTCCTCCTTCTCCCCCCCCTCCTCCTCCTCCTCCTCCTCCTCCTCCTCCTCCTCCTCCTCCTCCTCCTCCTCCTCCTTCTTCTTCTTCTTCTTCTTCTTCTTCTTCTTCTTCTTCTTCTTCTTCTTCTTCTTCTTCTTCTTCTTCTTCTTCCTCTTCTTCTTCTTCTTCTTCTTCTTCTTCTTCTTCTTCTTCTTCTTCTTCTTCTTCTTCTTCTTCTTCTTCTTCTTCTTCTTCTTCTTCTTCTTCTTCTTCTTCTTTTACAAAAGATCTTGACGATTGAAGCAAGTGATCAAATACGTTACCGTCAAGTGTGGCTTGGCTGCACTCAACTAAACTCAAGGCCAGCAGTGGCTTCCTGATAAAACCGGTCAACCCACAAAATTGAGGGTTGGTCGGTTTTATCCAGGAAAATTTGAGCGACATAACCTTCTAACCCACACAGTTTCATTAAAAGCAATTTTTGAAGGAAAAAAGGTCTACAGATTTTCGGTAAAGTGTTTTTATAGGTGTTTAAAGCATTGATTATCGTTAGACGCCTTTGTTTTGAAATAAAACAATTTTTTCATTCTCCTGTAAAATTTACCTCTCTGGGGTTAGTCGGTTTTATCACAAGGCCGAAGATATATTTTATGGCTCTCTTTAAAAAACAAACAGTATGGTAAAGCGGGGGAGCCCACTCCCCCGAAACTGCCTATTTAGTGTACCAAAATCATATGGTGTATTTTGTAAAAGACCATTTACAGGAAGTTATCAAAGAATTGGCGAAGTATTATTATTTTTCGTCCTAAACGAGTTACCTCAGATTAGATTCTATGTTCTCTCCAATTTCACTACTCGTTGTCACTATCCGGCATCATCATGTCGGTATCATGTAGGGAATTAATCTCTCAAGCATTTCCTGATATAGATCAGGAGATATCCGATTACGTCAACAGTGAGTTCATTGTTTTTTTATGTGTTTGAAATGTCTTTGAATGCCAACAATAAAGTCGCAAATGTTATTCGTCACCCTCTATTCTCACCCCTCTGGCTCTTGTCTCATACTCTCATGACCCGCTGCCGTCGACCCAGTCCCCCCCCCCCCCCCCCCCCCCCATCCCGACATCGACAGTGATTTAGATACCTATTTTTTGGCCTGTTCGATTTCTTCGAACGCTCTGGAACTTAAACTTGAACTCTATTTCTCATACGGTTTCCGTTCTCGAGTTGCGAATGAATGGAGTGGAGTGGCCCGCTTGCGAGTGTGTGTAAGGCAGTAAGAAGGTGTGAACGGGGGAGGGGCGTGGAGACATGGAGGGATTTTTGTTCTGTTTACATGACGGATTTTAGTTTTGGAAGAGGCAAGCTGTACTTAATGACGGCTACACTGCTAGGCAAGCCCTCTCAGGCTAGTCGTACTTTTATTTTTAATAGGGCCACCTCTATTCTCACCTGGGGTGAGAATAGATAGATAGTGCAGGCGAGTCTTTTGGCTATTCTCACCCGGTGCGCGTTCACCGTTATAGCCTAGATCTAGAGTACATCCTGTGGTGCGATATACAGTAAGCGATCTTTTGTGGACATCTCTGGAAGTTACAGGTCGATCTTCATGATTTTTTCACCAGAAGTCAGTGTTAGAAAAACTTCCTCTCTATACGGTGTAGCGTATTACTGTAACAGCAGTTTAAAATTTCTATATGTTGTGGTGGTGTTTGTTTGGTAACGTGTGTCT
>NW_004797468.1:145684-146620 GCF_000002075.1 Aplysia californica | reverse complement strand
GTCCCCCGATTTATGTTCCCCGATATAACATGAATTTTTGCTTGAGTTTGTGTGCGTTTGTGACCTTCTAGGACTACTTCTAGAATTGCCTGTGTTGGTTCTACACCAAAGTGTAGGCTAAGGCTAGCCTAAATCTAGATACGTCTCATTGAAAACACGCCAAGTTGGTACCGTAGCTCTAGACTAGATGCTCGTCCAATGAAATTTGTTGAGAACAAATTGACCCATTGGACACACATTATGTATATATATTATGCTAAAGATAGGGTTGTTTTCAGACTTGACACCGCTTCACTCGATGGCAATTGACAAAAAGTCAATTTTCGTCAATTGCCACCGCGTCACTCGGTGGCAATTGACGCTACCTTTTTAATATGATGGCTAGACTGACCAAAAAAAAAATTTAAAATAGGCCTACTGAATTGTAAATAAATTTTTCGGAGTGACTATTTCTCCGAACGTTCGGAGAAGTAGTGCCAATCTTTATTTCTCCAAACGGTTTCTGGCTTCTGGTCTCGAGATTTTTTGCCTATTTTGCAAGAGTTCGGTGCCAACTTTCATTCTGCCATTCTGCAAGGTCTGGGAAGTAGTGATGGGCCGATACCACAATTTAGGTATCGATGTCGATACCTAGTACTTTTTCAAGGTATCGATACCAATACCTCGATACCTATTGCTATTGCAACATACGCCGGGGGTAATAAGTAAAGCCAAAAATACAACTATACCTTTCCAAGTATTTAGGTAATCGTGTCTAGACAAGTTGTGACTGTTTAGCTGAGACTCAAACAAAAATTATTTGTAAAAGAGAGAGAGAGAGAGAGAGAGAGAAAAATAAATATCCAAATATGAGAATAAAAACAAAAATTAAGTGAAGTATGGGAGGAAAGTCAACTTTGCAGAAAATGTTAGTATTGGAAAATAAAAACACAAGAG